>NC_133204.1:31349007-31441507 GCF_958299795.1 Porites lutea | reverse complement strand
TTTGTCAGTCTTCAGGTACATAGGGTCAAGGTTATTAAAGAAAGAATTCAGGATTTTAAGATGGGCGTGATTAACGCCTATCTCTTCTTAGCTTTTTTACATGCTGAGCGTTTCCCTGACTCGCTGGAAACCACGGCATCCATTTGTTTGTTGCCTATGGTGCAGTCTCGTTTTGCCCTCTTAATAAAACACCGGCTCTGACATCTCTGGTAGACTCGACAGCGAAAGGGTTATATGTTATTATATTAAGTGATCTGGTTTATTCTACTCAGTCACTTTAGGGTTTGTTTGCTTTTCATTCTCTCGAGGCTATTCCGGGGCTTCCTGATCGTTGACTGAAAACTCGCGGAGGACTGAAGTTTTTAAGTACAGGTTAAAGTGCTGCAACCGTAAAGTAAGCAAACCATTTTTTGGCGCCGGGATAAGACACGAGGGAACGGAAGCGTAACATTTTTGCCCAAAGCTATAAAAAAATAAGATGACCGTAATTGCGTCAAATAGGAGTCACTCGAAGTATCAAAACATACGTGAACAGTGGTACTTAGGTCTTTTTATTCCGCTCTAGTACTCGATTACCTGTTTTAGGCATGCTTATTTTGGGTATTAGGTGCCTGAGTTTGAAATTAATTAAAATAAACGAAAAGCCAAAACTCCAGAAAGCAAATGTTAGAAGTCAGAATATTTATGAGAGTTTTTGGAAGTGTCCGTATTTAGTCACGAACAGAAAAATACTCTTCGCAGCCCCGACATGTTTAATAATCAATCTTGGCGTTGAAAAGTATGAATCTTTTCTTATTTATTTTTGTCTAAAATGGATAATAAAGTTCGTATTTCTGTGTTAATTTGCTTTAAGGAGCACTTCATCGAAAAGTCATTGAGCTCAGCGAGGCGAAAACGGAAAGAAAGTGTCAACTGTGGCTCAATATTAGCCACGCTACATTAGTTTTGAAAAGGGAAATGACGCCGTCTAGTCCCCTATATCCTATGCGCGATTAACGATTATTGAGCTAATGGATGTGTTTTTGAAAAGAAAACTACCTTTCGTGTCCTGGGGCAGTTGTAGACTGATAGCATTTTTTGTGGAGAATACATTAACGATTTGATTTGCAGCACGAAAGCAGGAAAAGTCACGCGAGACCGGGTAGTGATTTTAAACGAAATTAATGATTTTAATTAATAATGAGTCATGTTTTTGGCCGGATGCGTGAAAGAAACTATTCGTAGAACGAGATAAAGGAAGTCAGCGTTTGTGGTCATTGACCTGCCTGATCATCGACACGTGCTTCTAGTTCGCTCTACTGACTGACAGCTTTTTTGACATGCCTCATGCCTCCCTGCATGTTTTTATCTGGCTATCGCTTATTGACCTTATAGTTCCACATTGAAGCTTCTCGCTTTTCGTTGAGTTTGTTTTCTATTGTAATTGTTATCTAAACCCCTTGCGAAACAGAATAGAGTCACCATTTAGTGTATATACACTACAATGGCAGATAGCCATCTTGACGACAGCTAGGTGAAAAAGGCGGAGTCGGTTACCACGATCGGTTGCAACGATAACAGGATTCAAGTCAGATTATCCAAAGTGTGCTTAACAACAAGTGTGGAACTAGGTGATGCGTAGATGGCCTTAAATAATTGCTCATTACTCCGAAAATCCTCTGTTATGCCGGTTATATTCCGAGAGGGCTCGCCGTTCCATCACCGGTGTTTTCGAGGGAAAAGAATAGTTTGTGTCAACGCGATCATATTTTCATGACCTTTCGACTTTAAGAGCCGTAAAATTGAAATCTCAGCTCTGTAATGCTTTCAAACTTCCAGTCTATTAAATCCTAAACACTCAACTTTCTTTTTTAGGATGGATTTTATTAGTTATACTTAAAATTTGAACATAGCGTTTAAATTTAGTTCGGTATATTTTCTCTTAAGCATGTTTCTCATCACTTCTGTTTATCCTTACCAAATGACTTCGAATGAATAGACAATTCTGTAAAAACGGCTTATCTGACCCCTGCCAAACTACTTAAAAACTCTTTAAGGGGGTTGGGGGTGACAGTGCTTCCTGTGATGACAAACAAAGGACAGGCAAGAGCCTTGTTGTTGGTTTAAGAGAACACCCTGTTGAGCGTATGGTGAGCAAACAATGTGTTCTTAAGAGCTAGCTGAGTTGAAATTGATTAGACTTTAATTGGTATTCTTTGTTCTTGATTGCAGTCCCTGGGCCTCTATGAATTACAAACTTGCCTCTTTTAAGAAAGCAGGCGTAATCCGGGTGGGAAAATAAAATGGTTTATCTATTTATGGGCACATTAATTATTTGCTTTTAATAAACAGGAGGGAACGAACAAATTATTCCACAACCTTGGCCACTGTATTTTTTGTCAGACACCCCTTATAGTGGAGATTTTCTGCATTATAAAATACCATATTTTTCACTTGTTAAGGAAAATTTTAAGTTCAATTATCTTTGACAATAATATCTTTTCAACCAAGGCGCAGAATCACTTCGAAAATAAAATTTGGTTTTGCAATTAGTCTAGGTAGGTCGAGCTATAAACTTGCATTTTCGAGGTTTCTGATGCAGAAATATTTGGGGTAAAACGAAGAAAATACTCTGTCAAAGAAATGCGATATTTATGGTGAAGTTTTCTTATTCCTGATGAATTCTGATGAATTCTCCAAATTTCAGTTTCCTTTAATATTATATTTACGAAATTTGTGGGATGAGATGCCTCGTAACGATGTCAATAAGCTGTTAAAAGATTTTCACCTTTCTTCCTGTAGTCGTATATTAAGCGTTCTTGTCTAGATTATTCCATTACGTTGGAAATATAATATCGCGAGGCATCAGGACATTGAAGTATAACTATGTAAATACGGGTGCAGCTATAAATTTTTAAAAACTGTTTAATTGCTATTAGGTTTATTGTAATTTTTACCGGGTTTGTTTTCCAGCCAATACTGCTCTGATTTTTTGCCATGACCTTAATTATAGGCCAGCTGCCAAGAGGGGTTTTCCCAGTATCTCGCGGTTTGTTACTGCCAAGTAGTTTTAAAATGGGGAATATCTCTTTTTCCGAAAGATGCAATGAAAACAAAATTATCTGGGACATGTTGTTATATTCTTATCAGTTACAACTACTGGATCAATTTAGTTTTATGGGAAACTGCCCACCTACCCCTGCCTTAAGCGTTCATTTTGCTTTAGGTGAGAAGTAAGTGTTAATGTTAGCCTGGGGGAGGGTTAGGTGGGCAGTTTCCCAGAAACCTTAATTGATCCCAATTACCCTGTACTTTACTACAGTCCAGTGAAAATTTTAAGCATTTGCCTGTGTATTGAATTCGGTGGCAAAGTTTCCCAATTCATATACTTAGACCTCATCTCCTTGTTGTTACAATAGTTTTTCCCCTTTTCAAAAATGTTTTCGTCAGAGTTTCCATTATTTTAGGGGCATGGTATTGTACCATCGCACAAGTGGTTGTTTGACGTAGATTATCTGAGCTTGCTTGGCCGTACTGGATGTTTTGTTGTGTCCCAACGCCTTCCATGATGATGATGTTAGCATTCCTGAAAAAAAAGGGATTAGAGATCTATTTCTAGAATTGAGATTGGTTGCAGAAATTAAATGGCTGTGTAGGTCGTTTCAGCGCTTTTGGGGAGCTTGGAGGAAGTGAAAGTATTTAAAGCACGAAGTTAACCAACTAGTTAACTAGAGCCAGTGGTTAATATTGCAAACCTAACCACAAGCGATGAGATATAATTTGCACTTAAAAAACGTGTAAAACGGCTACCATACCTATTGTATTCAGTGGCTGAAACTTACATTAGGCGTAAAAGTAGAAACTCGTGCCTCTGGAAAATATTGATCATCATCGTGCCACACAATATTAGACGGTTGTATGCGATGTATAGAACTGTACCTTTCAAACACTTTGTACCCCATAACAAACAATCTGCTTCAAAAAATTTTCAGTAAATTATTCCTTCGACATTACTGTTGACATGCCAAATTACGAAGTCGATATATCAAAACTTTGCACAGCCATACAAATTTGGACGTGCCGTGGAGCCGCGCGACGCCTTTCAAAAGTTCAGTTCCATTTCATGGTGGTTTAACGGATGATTTATTTAAGTACTAGTTTTGGCCTGAACTGAGGAGAGACTGGAAATTGAGATATTTAATTTTTGTCGTAACAGTATTTATCACATCTTTGTTATCTTTTAAAGTTTAGTTTAAGTTTTTTTTGCTCTAATCCAAACCAATAAAAAATATATTGTAGCCCTCGTAGTTCATCGCAATGCTTTACGACTATTAATTGATGTTCCGTCATAATTTAAGGCCCCCAAATTTACGTCTAAGAGTACAAATACACATCGCTTGCTTTATTGTGCCCAAGGGAAAGCCGGCGTGTTGTGTCTTTCCTTGAATTAAGGGTCATAATTTAATAAGCATGACTCAAGGGCTTTATTAGTGTTCTAGGGTCCATATAACAGTGACGGGCAGGCGTGATTTATAGCGTTTGTTTGTTCCTAATAGCCCCTAACCTCTTAAATTTATCGCAAGGCACCGTTATAGGTAAAAACAAAGTAGGCACCTAAAGGACGATAAACGAAGCAATTCCCTTTATCTCGACTAAAAGTTAGCGGGTAACTTTTCGAATATTACATTAACTACTTCTGTCAGGAAATATTGCTAACAATTCTTGTTTGCTGAATGGCGGATATCGAATTTTTTTCTCTTTTAACTTCAGTGCACTGACCAGAAAAAATGAGCCAACTGGTTTTGGCAGGTGAAACTAGACCAAACACAGCATGCTACCTGACCAAAGTGTGTGTAGAGTACCAAAATGGCATCTTAGACACCGACTTTACTTAACAAAGACGTGAATTGAAAAGCCAAATAAGTATCTAAAGAGTTTTTTCTCTCCTTTTTTCAGTTAGCTATGCTCTATATGAATACAGCTACTGGTTAACACTCCTAAAAGGTTTAGATTTCTTCTCAAGCGACCTTTACCCTAGTGTCCAATTTGGTAACAGGCGATCGTGGGTGGGAGGAACAAGCAATCCTCTTTGTTTTTTATAATGAGAAGAAAGAAAAACATGCACGTGCATTAAGAAATGTTTCGACTTCATTCTTCACTATTCCACTCTTGCTTTATTTCTCATTCTTTTGGCTTATCTTATTTTCATTCTCAAAATTTTGTTAGGTGAGATAATCCCAATTTCTAGCACTTCTTTATGGTTAAATTTAAAAATCGCGTGACATTCAGCAAGGTAGCGTGCGCTGAAATCTTAGCGAAGCCGATATAAGCAGTCGCCTTTGTATCACTTAACTGGGCATGAGTCGTTAAGTTGTTTACCAGACAATGACAGCTCGTTTCGCGATGTAGCTTAGCATTTTTTCTTGTTTTTTTTTTTTTATCGTTTTTTGTTTTTGTTTTGAAACGAGTAGAATCAAACAAGGGCAAATAGTTGCGTGCATGCAAATGTCTGGGGTCTAGGGGATTCATTTTGCAAGCTTTCAGAATAGTGTGTGTCAATAAGATTAATTGCCTGCTTGGTATTTTATAGTTCTTGTATTGAGGGTGTTTCTTCCCCCTGTTTGTTTGTATCGCAGTCAGCGTGGCACGAGTTTGGAGTGGTTTCGTCAAAGAAATTTTTTTTCTTGTTTTTTTTTGGCTGTTTTTTTTTTACCACTGGGCGGCGTTTTGTGGTAAAACGTCGTTTGAATTCCCCAGTTGTTTTGTCAAATTGAAGGTACTTCCACCCCGCCATTTTTCCAAATAGATGATCTGTGACCAGCTTCGTGTCTAACAAATAACTTTCCGTACAAAAAAGGGCATAAATAACAGAAATAGTGAGTTTCAAAGTGACATATTCTAAAATCTTTGAATTTTTCTATTGACATTTACTAATCATTAATGATTTGAATGCTTTCCTCGAAATAAATATAATGTCCATTTTGGCGCGATTTAGGTTGAGCTGTCGCCAGAAAAAATATCTTGCGATCTGTCTGTCTCAAAAAGTTACAAATGTACCAGATTATCAGAATGTGCCAAGTATTTAAACCACTAGCCATCATAATCTCTTTCTTGGGTAAATAAATTCCTCGACTACTTTCGCTTGATTGCTCTCTATTTGTAAGTTTCAAAAGCGTCTAGGTTATTGTCCTCACTGTGTTGCCCATTAGTCATGTAATAGCTTAGTTAAGAACATCAACGAAACCGCTGAAAAAATGCTGAGAGTATCGTAAATAAATGTTAGCTTGATTGTGTCCTTTATAATGTGAATTAGGCAAGCAATATGTTTGAGAATGGAATGCAAGTGTTTGGCTGGTATGAGTTTCAAGAACAATAAATTGGCACTACCAAGGAAGCAAGCGTAGGAATTTGTCAATGCAGGTTGTTAAATTATCTGGATTATAAGGCGACAGGATTTGGAAAGGATTGGGCGTCATAATCTCCTTACAGATAAAATTCTTGTTATTAGAACTAACTCGTCCTGCATTTGGCCTTTCCATTTTTTAACCCTCAGATTTTTGCAGATTCTAGTCGCTTTGGAGGACAGTAGTAGTAGTTTCTCGAGTATATTTTTAAGCCATGTGATAATTGCCAGATCCAAACTCTGGTCGTATTAGGATATTAGCCAAAGTTCTTTTTCACCAATTTTTTGAAAGGAGAATCTGAATGATCAAAGTCTGTAAACAAGCAAGATAAAAAACGACGCCAATATCCCGCCGACTTGGGAAGCTTAGTGATTAAAATATTAAATGACATAATCTGAAGGGACGAAACCTAGGTGTCATCAGTCCAAAAACAAAATTGGCTTTACTTGTTATGTTTCTCTCGCTCAACTCTGGTACAAACATAAAATAATATGTTTTTTAAAAAGTTTTCAACGATTTAATGGCGCCTCAAAAGGCAGCAAAAGGTTCAAAGGTTAATCTACAATTTAAAGGGATTACCAATGGAAGCATGACCTAAAAAGGGAAAACTCCTGAAAGAGGCAATGGTTAAGGTGTTTGAATTGACTCTGTACGATGATAACTTCAAAACTGCTAATAAACATAAATAACACTTGTTGAAATTTGGCAAAAACACGCTACCGTGAAAGATAAAGAAGATGATTAACTCGGTAACTACTGAATTGTACGCAAATTGTCAAAAAACAAAGAGGAAAATCATATCCCAAATAGAAAAGAAAGTACTGTAAGAAGCCGTCTTATTGTATCTCTTCAAAAGAGTTTTAATGACTTCTAGAAAACTAAAACTAGCTTGATTCTTTCCGTCTTCATCTGAGTCATGCCTACATGGATTTCCAACTAAAGAAGATTTTTTCCTACATTTGTCCTTAAGTAAATTACGGATTTTTGACAACAGGTTCAAAGACAAGGTTTATTGCAAGTCCTTTCTTTGTTGGAAGCAAACGAGATTATCATTAATTAAAAAGTTAAATAGGCCAGACGGAACTGTTATGGGAATGTGCCTTTCGCCTGCAATCGTGATTGTTTCCTATAGCTAATGGCTTTGTGATAATTGAAGGTTATCGGAGGTGTTGTCTGCGTAAGTACGCGTATAAGTGCGACTCTGAAGACAGTTTAAATTTTTTATGTTATCGTAACCTTGTTTTTTAACCAGCGCTGACATGGAAGGTAGTTGCCTTTAGAATAAAATAATTTTTTTCCCGCTGGATTGAAGACTGCCTAGGGCTTCTAAACTCAATCGAATCTAATAATTTTCTAGTTTGGAATGTTTGTATCCATGACCCTGGGTTTGATTATCCTATATAGACCTTCCGCTTTGTCAATGAGAGCGCATTTATGGATGGTATAATTTCGGCCTGCACTTTGTTTTGAGCCTTTAACAAGATTAATGAGAGATTCAAGAATTTTCGGTACTAAAATCACAGTGCAAGAAAAGTGAATGAAACTGTTTAGCTCTTTATAAGCGATAAAATGTAAGCGATTATGACATGTACGATTCATTCCAAAGTTTGTGAAATACTGTTTACAAGTTCTCTGTCGATTCAATAAAGGAAACGTTTCGTGGAAATGATGACAAACGTTAGTACGCCGGTTTTGCTGTTGTAAGTTGGAATATTCTGTTTAGTATGTAATAGCTCCAACACGTCCGGTTCCCAATCTCAATTATTTACTAGGTAATTTCGCATTCACATTATATATATATGAGGCTATGAACCCATGAAAAGCAGCTGATATGCATGAATTTAAAGTAATTGCACAACGAAAAGTTTGTAGTTCAGTTATTTGGCAGTTAACACGTTCTATCAACTGGGTTCCGCTTTCTCGTGAATACACTATCCAAGGTATTGACATCTCGGTAAAACTTCGATGGCGACAGTAGCTCCATTCACTCCGAAGAGAGACAGTCTTCCCTCTTCTTGAGTTAGTTATGCATGAATATATGAAATGCATATCTGACTTGTGAGTATGTGGAAAAAATCCAATAGTGTGATCACTCAGACGAAACATCTTCAGTCGGTAGTACTTTCGCATGTTTTAATTCATTTGGTCACTCTTATAAACTATCAAAGTAGTTGATCACTCATTTGAATTTCCTGAAAATCCTGCCCTAAACTATGGTTTTCGGGCCATTAATCGTCAATTATGAAAACTTGTAGCTATACAAGTTTGAACTAAGAAATCTAGAGGAATTCATACGGCGTTGCTATTCAAATAGAAAACGTCTAAGTGGCACTTTCTTTCAGTACTCTAATTTCTGAATTTATGGTACTCCTGAGAGTTTAAGAACCAAAGAACCGTACATCATAATACTGTTGAATCAGTGCTGACTTCAATAGAGGTGATTAATAGCACAGAACGCAACGCTGCGCAAAGCAAGAGTGAGCTATTTATTATAAGTACATGGTTTTTCATGACAAGAGTGGTCTTTTTCTCGGTTCAGGCATGTTTAGTGTATAAACTGTTTTTGCAAGTTCAACGGCCAAATCGTTTGCTTCCAGCATAAGGGAGTAACCTAATTTTTAAATATTTAACAGAAAGGACCGAAGAAGATCTTAAATCTTGTCTAAAGCAACCCTACCGATGAAATTAAATAACCATGAGTTAGCTCCATAAATCTCCGTTTAAATGCTGTGGACTCTTAAAGTTCTGTCTTTGATTGCATTGCTTTGACTCCGTCAGAGCTTCATTAAGCAATGTTTTAATTTAATCGCAAAACATAAAACATTGTGGGCTCGAACACGGAGGAGAACAACTTGTTCCACGCGATTAACGGAAGTTCGGCTGAGTTCATGTTTTAAGGAAAATAGTTCCATACAACGCTTTTCGAGTCATAGCAGAGATAATTGTCTCGATCTTTGGACTAAATAGTCTTTCTAAGAATAGAATGGAACAAAAAGAAAAATATTCTCTACCAATGAACAGTTTGCAGAGATTGATGGTAGTGAACAGTTAACAGTTTATTTCTCGTTCAGTTAAGGTTTATCTTAGTTATTTTGCTAATTTAATTTCAGTCTTCACTTATTGAACCAACTGGGATGACTTACAAACGAGAGTGCAACCGTTTCTGACATTAGTTTTTCACTAAATCTGCCCCTTAAGTTTTTCAAAAGGCGGATAAAACTGCCTCCACTGGATAAATCTGTATGTTATAGTGGATAACGCAGTTGGTTTCCCAAACACTTATCCACTGAATAGTGATTTATCCGGTGGATAGTGCTATTGAGTTTTGAAACAACTGCTGGATGGGGTTTGACACATTCATTATTCTTAGTGCTTTTTCAAGTAGAATGTTTAACTGTAAACACAAAGTTATAATGCGCCAGAGACTGGTCATGCCTGCGTTAGTATTAAGAGATTATGTTATCGAAATAACCTGTGTGCAGTGTAGTGCAGAGATTTTGATTAGTATTCATGTATTCAGACTTCGTCGCTCGTGCGTTAAAGGTTGGCACGTTTCATATGTTTCAGTTCCTTTATTGGTTGTTACCTATTGTGGATGAGTCAATCCTATCAAAACTGAGTTGTACTGCCAACATTCTAAAGATAAATTAATAAACAACACGCACTGTATGTTCTGGAATTGTATTGTTTCTTTTTAATTTGTTTACTCCGTTTGACATGATATTCTATAACCATTTGCAACTTGATTTATAGCACATGACTGTGAATAATTTTCCCAATGATGTCATTCTTTATCTGGTTAACCCGTTTGTCGTAATAGTTTTGTAGCCGGAATGTTTGTTACATGTCTTTTCTTTAGTTTATACTTGAAGCAAATATTGTCCTAAACAGAGACAATTGATCTGTGGACGTCGCTAGTGAACCGTATGTCCGTCCGCGATACCCTTGTAACAAATAAATTGCGCATTTTGTACTCCTCTTCCTTCCTGAGGATCCGGCCAAGTTAACCGTTACCACGTCCCAATTCGGTTATTTTTGTGATCACAACAGGAAAGTACTCCTAATTTTTTAGCTCTTTTCTGAATTACCACACTTAAGTTTTATTTAGCTTATTCAATTGTACAAACCACGTTACGTAACGGAAAGAGAATAAGAATAACGGAAAGAGAAAGAAGAATAAGTGACATAGAAGTGAAAATTGGGAAAGTTGTTATGGTCAACTTTTGTACTCATGTCATGTATTGTGCCTGCATTCCATCTGCCCAAGCTTGTTCATTGTCTTAGTGAATTAGAATGGAATGAGAAAAATGTCAAATAACATCGTTCGACTAACCTAAATTAACAAATGTCCTTTGCTCTTATTCACGACATCAATCATAAATCATTTTCTTTGTTCTATCTACATCGTTTACTCATCATACTTAAGGTTCCCTCCATCAGTTCCCTTCTTAATCGAGTGAGTGTAAAGATTAAGCTGTTGAAAGACTATTTGAGCAAAATTGATCAAGAATGATAAAAGTGTATTTTCCTAGTAATGACATTAGGGGAAGTCGTTTGAGGTAACGAAAAGTTAACAGCATTAGAAAGTTAATCGTGGGAACGATATGGGTTTCATAACAAGACAGTAATAAAGCTAGTTTCCGGAAGTTATAAAGCTACGCAAGTCAGTTTTTCCTGTTGATATTGAAGGGAAGTTGCATATCACTGGGAGGAAATTTAGATTACAAATAGCTTATGATTTGGGAAATTTGTTAGAAATGAAGAATTTAATAGAGTAGCAACAGCTCACGACATGATTCGGGCACTAAGTATATTTTACCTTTCTGCAATTATCGTGTTTGACATTGTCACACATATAAATTAAAGCTGTGAATACCTGGAAGCGGGACTTGCTTTATATCTTTCCGTTTCCTTGGCATAAAGCTTTGTTTCTTATTTGGAATGCTCTAGATAACAGTTTGTCTAAATGATAAAATCCCTTAGAAGAGATCCAATTTTCTCGAGAATAACTCTTATGACAGCCTCAGTATCTAACACTATAGGTATAGAAAGCGTGCTAGGGTTTGTTTACAAGGACGTCCACTCTTTAAAACCGGAGAATGAATCCGATTAAGTTAAGTATCTGCCCGCAATCAAAGTACATTTTTCAGTGAACCATCTCTGCATGTTTTTTACTCGAAAACTTTGAGAACTATCCAGAAAACAAGTTTTTTTTTCCATAGCTATTATTTCTATTCGATTTAAAAACCTTCTTACAACTTTACACCAACATCTCAATGGACGCCATTTTTTTCTACTTAAGCCTACTTTTAGTAAAGAAATAAAGCACTATCGTAGTCGTATTTTTAACACTGCAAACTATATCCTAAATGTGGAGAGAAAAACAAAATTCCGTGACTTTCCAGTTTCAGCGTGTATTTACCAGGTGCCTATTACGTCAATCTAGTCGCCACACCGGACCTAGGTGTTACAGTATTGGGCACTGTGGACGAGTTTAACTCGTGACGTCCGCAACCATCTGTGACAGTTTCCCGGTTAAGTCATTAATCCTTTCGTACAATCATTCCACAATCACGAAACCTCTTTCATTTCATTGTTTTGTAGATTTATAATTGGAAAGGACAGCGTGCCAACATACCTCTCCGGTATTGTATTAAAGTAATTGTAACTCAAAAACAAAAACAAGCGATGCTGCTTCTAACCTTGTCGTGACTCACCGCATGTTCGAGAGAAATTCTTCCCATTCCTGTGCGCAATTGAACTATGTGCATCCTTGGCTAGATGGCTGTTTGACTATTACTTTTAGGTTATTAAGATCTCTAGAAATCTAAGAACCACATGGTGAAATGATATTGCAGCTGCTTGCCAAATGATGTAGCGTTTCTTTCATTTTGAGTCACTTGAGTGATTTGTAATAAGAGAGGTTAATCCTTGAGATTGTAACTATTTATTTTCAGCTCGCATCATGACATTGCTTAGTTGTTATTTTTCGTGCTTTTGGCATGGGTGCATTACTTATTGCTATCTTTCATGGACTGTTGAGATGCTTCCCCTTTTTCAAGCCTTGAATGCTTTCAACGCATGTCACAAAAGTGTCTTTGATTTAATATAAATTTCTAAAAAAAAGTTCCCAGCGAGTCAGATACTCAGTTCGTTTTCTAATCCATGAACAATGTCCTTCCTTCCGTCTTTAGTGAAACCTGATTCAACATTTTGTGTCTACGGTAGTTCTAAGTTGTCACTGTGGTACTCCAGTTACTGCTGTTTAACCTCAGCCCTTTAGTGGTGTAGTTTGAAAGTGGTTCTATGATATACCATTAAATGTAACAGCCTAAGTTTGACCTTTGGAATGAAAGTTTTCACATGACTTTTTTTCCACAGAATTTGCTCATACGTGTTCCTAAGCAGGGCTCGAAAAAAAGCTTGAATTGCCAAGCAGCTCTCGCATTTTGCTTGCCCAGGGCCATTGCTTGCTTGCCCTAGCTAATGATTTAGTTCAGTTCCAGGTGTCCTAATGACTCTCCTGGACCCTTGCCCAATGGACAAGTGAGGTTTTTTTTTTTTCCCCAAAAAGAAAATCTGCTTGTCCCGTATGACCAAATAGGACTTTCATCGATCCCTTGTTTAGCACTTTACAGTAGTTTTTTTTTGTTTCTCACTTTTGCTTTTCGACTTTGTATTATTATTATTATTATTATTATTATTATTATTATTATTATTATTATTATTATTATTATTATTATTATTATTATTATTATTATTATTATTTTTATCATCTTTAACTTAATTTATACCATAATACAACATATTAGCCGAGCCCATTCCTAGGGCTTAGGGTTAGGGTTATTATTATTATTATAATTATTATTATTACTATTACTATTATTATTATTGTCTCTTCTATCAGTCTTTGCTGGTGTTATTTTTGTGCATCAGCCGGACGTAAAGTAATCTCCTGGAGCATCAGTCACTCAAGTCAATCATTCTGTTCATACGCTAAGCACCTTTCTGAGGTTTCGCACAGTTCCCAGCATGCAGATCTTTTGAATCTCTGCCCCAGTAGCTCTGTCTGATACTTTCTTGCTGTTTTCTACGATCCCCTTCCGTATTATTATTATCGTTATTAATATCAATATTACTATTATTATTATTATATATAAGATATACGAGTGTAATTGCGAGTGATTGTCTCTCTCAACATCCGAGTCCAAACCATGGACTTTGGGCGGCAAAGAGGGTTTCTACTGCTTAATGAAGAAGTCCCGCCTGAGAAGGTGGGCTGTAGAAAGGAGAGTTATTTTCTGGAGGTTATGTATGTTGAGGTCTTCTGGCCTCAATAATATGGTCACACTAGATGGTCATGTCATTGTTATTATTATTATATAAGACATACTAGTGTAATTGCGATTGATTTTCTCTCTAACATCCAAGTCCAAACCAAGGTCTTTGGGAGGCAAAGAGGGTTTCTTCTTGATGGAGAGGACCCGCCTGTATTGTCATTATCATTATTAATATCAATATTACTATTACTATTATTATTACCATTATTATTATTTTTATAAAATATACTAGTGTAATTGCGAGTGATTTTCTCTCTCAACATCCCAGTCCAAACCATGGACTTTGAGAGGTAAAATTGGTTTCTGCTTGATGGAGAGGACTTGCCTGAGAAGGTGGGCTGTAGAAAGGAAACTATTATGGGGAATTCCGAATGACATTGTTTAGTCATGACGACACGGGGTGTGCCCAATGATGGTAATCTCGTGTCAGTGAAATCATGGTACATGAACGTGCTTACAGATCATTTGACTTTTCATCAGTATTATGTCGTTTTTTTGTGTTAACTAAGGTCTTAGTAATCTGTGAAAAAGTCAGCTGACGGCCATGGAGCCCCTCCACGGTTCAGGAAATGGTCAGAAAAGAGAAAATTGCCGACGGTCAAAGAACCGTTTAACAGCGGAAATTGGAAGGGGCCAGGACGAGCACAAATGTAGCGGTGTAGATTCGCTGCACGACAGAGTTCAGATTCTCTTCGTTTTTATCAATATACTGTGTTGTGATTGGTTGAAAATTCATAAATTATTCGTGTACAATAAAAATAAGAAAGATTACTAAGGAACGTAATCCAGCGGTTTATTTTGTCATGGATAGTCTAATAGAAGGACACCTGAAGTAGGTACTTAATATATGATAAAGCACTCTGATTTCATTTCCTAAGCGTCTTTGAAAGAAATCTAACGTCCTATGTTACTTGAATTTATAAATACTATTTCTACAAAAATACTCCTCTTATCTTAGCGGAAAACAAATCTTGTTTGGCCCTTAAGCCCCTCACTAGGACTGAGCCACAGAAGCTGTGCAGTTTCATGGGCACTTAGCGTGGGAGTTGTTTCGTCTAATTCTCTGGCCCCGGTTGTCCGAAAGCTGGAAAGCACTATGCACCGGTTAGATCACTATTGGATAAAGTAATTGTTTTCCTTAACAGTTTTCCGCTGATTTACCCCGTGGAAGGCGGTATCAGACTTAAGTTAGGTATTAGCGAAACCAATTGCGTTTTAAACAGGAAAGTGAATTATCGCTTGGATAGCACCATCGACCCATCTAGTGGAAAACTGGGGCGTAGTGATTTAGACGGTGCTGCCCATTATTAAAGAATTCAAATTAGCTTTTAGCAAGTCCAACCGACAGTGTCTGCGCGTTACTGGCGGCTGCAATCATATACCTGCTGTAGTGAAGATTAGACAAACATTGGTTGAGGTCACACTAGAGACTTTACTATGGTAAAAAGGGCTTTACTATGGTAAGTCTCGTAACGTCTTCTTTACCGTAGTAAACCTGACAGGTCCACTTAAAAAGGCATTTGAATTTTTCCAGGCGTTTTTTCTCGCGTGATCGGTAACGTGAGAGTGGAAAGTAAAACAAATGATGACATGCTATGAGAGCTGACTAAATTGAAATTACTGAACTGTAACTTCCTGAGCGTGGTTCAATGTGAGAGAGTATTGTTTTCTGTTGTGAGCATTTTGCTTTTAATTCTGCTGCTCAGACGAGCAAGAAGAATGCGCTCCCTTATTACCTACCTTGGTTTCGAATACGAAGTTAGTGAAGATGTTTTAGTGACAGGTTCATTGATTACCCGTCGAAGACGTACTCTTAGAGAAAGGGCGGCATTGCGAAGGCAAGCGTGGGTCTACCCTCGACCCCAAGAATTGTTTGAAGAAATGTACAGAAACAGAAACCTTAAAGCACTGTGGAAAAAACAATCACCGATGTTCTAAAGCTATTCTGTTATGCGACCCTTTTTGAAACTACTTTCCTCAAAAATCATGACAAACTGTCAACAAAACAAACAAAGTTTAGATAGACTAGAGATATACCCACCTATTTTTTTTGGTAACCAGATGGTTATCGGTGATGGGTCATCTTTGTTCTTTCCGCGGTAGTCATGGAAATTAACCAGGGTAGAGTTTACTATAGTAAACTGAAAAATGCCGGTCACACTTACGGCGCCGTTTACTATGGTAAACTTGAGTTTACTATAGTAAACTTTCTCTAGTGTGACCTCAACCATTAAATGTCAAAAGAGGTTAAACAATTTCTCTAGGTTTCATTAACAAATTGTGTGATAAATTATAAGTTGTACATCAGATAATTTTATTTTCTATTTATTTATTTTATTCTATTTTTTTACACTTTGGAGTTCTTGAGAACTCGTTTTATTATGGCCGTACTTTCCAGATAGAATTTTAATTTGAAAGCGTTGGTTTATGAGGAGAGGGGAAGACCGGAGAACCCGGCGAACAACCTCTCGGAAGCAAAGGAGAGAACCAACAACAAACTCAACCCACATATGGCTTCGAAGCCGGGAGTTGAACCCAGGACACATTGGAGGGAGGTGAGTGCTCTCACCACCGCCCCACCCTTGCTTCCCAAATGGGTTAGAATTTTCTGTAGGTTGTAACTCTGGTTTCCAAGAGATTTAAACGACAAAAAAAGACGTTTTTCTCTTAACAGAATTTTTTAAGTGTCGCTGTTACAACAATGCCTTCTTGCCCGTACGGTTTTATGCCGATTCCACTGTGACGCGCTTTGTGGGGCGCTTAACTGGTCACAGCACCGTTTCTAGTTCATGTTCGTGTCTCTGTTTGGTGCTGTTTTACGTTTTAATAACTATCTCCACTATTCTGCCGCATTTGATGAGAAGTTTGTTTTCTGTGTTGTTGTTTTTTTGTTTGGTTTTATTATATAAAAGGGTAATAATCATAGGATTTGAAATTAATCTGGCAAAAAAAGGGGATGTGTGGGATAAGCTGGTCAAATAACAGGGAATGTGGTGGTATATCAAACCGTTCCTGAAGTAACTCGAAATAGTGAGCTAAATCCATGCCATTTGAATGTCGAATCTAGAAAATCGCCGTATTTTACAGGTATAGTCATCGTTTCTCAGTAATGTGGCATTTGTGGAGCAGTCAAAAACAATAACAACATCAACAACAACAATGTTAATTATCATAATAACGATAATTATAATACTATTAAACTGGACGTGGCATATTTAAACTACTTTGGCTCCAGCAAAGGTGATAGCTCAGAATTTTCTCTCTGCCAGTGTGTGTATAAACGTTATATTGATTTAGGGTTAATAATGAATACCATTTGCAATGCTTTGCTTACTTCGATCGATGTCTAAGTTCCATTTCTCATTTGACTGTTGCTCGGCAAATTCACATTTTGAAGAGGTGTTAAGTCGAGCAAGTGTTCTTCAAATAGCAGTTGTCACCTGCTTAGTTGTATGTTTGCTGTTCTTGCTGTGTTTTTAGGCGGAAGGTCTGTCATTTCTTCGCAAAGCGAGGTACATTTTCCCTCATTTTCTCCAGCTCTTACGAAAGAACTAGGCTATCACATGTTCGTTCCCAGGGCTTCTCGGTTGCCGTCCCTTTTTCTGACGATAGCCTGAACTATTGAATTCATTTTATCATATATCCCAGACGTCTTCCAAATTTCGACCTCGCTCGCTGGTTAGAAGAATTAGCAGGGAGTGTGTTAGTCAGAAACGGAGAAATAATGTGAATAAATAATGATTTAAATTGCAGGCGTACGACTGATAATTATATAGCGCATTAAATGGATCAGAGTGAGCACGTCGATTGTACATGATAACAGATTAAAAACAAGCTACTATCCATCTATTCTGCTTCTTAAAAGGAGCAGAAAATGTCAATTTCAACAATGACAATAACCCCACCGTACCCTTAGGTAGACTTGACTAGTAATGCACTTCGCTGGGATCTCACATTCTGGCAAACGCCAGACGAATATTCAAGATGGGAAGGGGGAGTGGGGCGGAGATGGAGACAATTATCTCAGGAAGTATTATCTTGGCGTGATGGAAGAAATGATGTAGTTATCATAACGTACTACATGAAATCGAAAATAAACTTTATGTAACTATATGCGTAGGCTTCTTCTCAGTTAAGTATAGGCGGAAGAAGGCTCTTAAGTTAAAACTTGATCACATTTGCACTATGAGTTTCCCCTTACACTGACACTGCTTCAGAGATTGTGTCCGCAAGATTAGCGAAGAAAAACCAAACGATGGATGTCCTTGTTCTTGTTTGTTTAATGAGAATAGATTCTTGAGTGTCTTTGTGCCTTACCTGTGGCCATACTATTTGCCGCAGTGGCACCTCTTAACCAACTCAGTCGGGATCTAAGGGGAGTCGCTGATTAAGTAGCCCGAGCTTTTGTTCAGGTCTTACGAGTACCTTTATTAGGGGGACGTTCATAGAGACGACGATAATTTCACACATCAGTTTTATAAGATTTTCTGTTACATATTTGTAACATAAAGTTTTGTTTATAAGCGAAAGGAGCAAGAATGGTGATTAATTATTTACAAATTACTGTGTAGGAGATGCTAGACGTGAACATTTCAGTTTGTCAGTACCAAGCAGCTAACTCTCGGACAGTGAACCCTTTTTGTCGTCATTGTGACCAACATCAATTTTCTCCTAACATCAATACATTCTTGTAACATTAAGTTTTGTTTATAAGCGAAAGGGGCAAGAATGAAGATGAAATATTTACAAATTGCTGTGTAAGAGATGCTAGACGTGAACATTTCAGTTTGTCACTACCAAGCAGCTAACTCTCGGACAGTCAACCCTTTTAGTCGCAATTTTGACCAACATCAATTTTCTTCTAACATTGTCAATATGTTTTGAGCGTTAATGAAATGCTCATTTTTGTTAAAATGCGTTAATTTAATCTTTATTAAATTCTCTCAACTAATTTTCTAATACGGAGATTTGTCTGGAGAATTTGTGTCGGAATACAGGGACTTAAAAGGATAAAAATGAAAGCGTCATACTAGTAAAAACTCCCCATTAATTGGATGAAACTCCTTCCTGTTTAAAGCGCCTTTTGAACGATATCCTCCCCCAAGCATTAAGACTCAAGCTTTCAGAACAGAGTATGCTTTGTCAGGCCATCAATTGTCACGCAGTTATAACAGAAGCGTTCAAAATCAACCTTTTAATGACATCGTGTTTCTTTCCCTAGGTTTATTAAACTACAGTAATATTACTAGTTACATCTGAAAACGTGTTGTAATCTCATCCACTCATCTATCGCAGTGATTTTTTTTTACAATAGCTGTTTGGAAAGTTGTTCTGCATTATGAGGTATTATAGTACCAATTCGTAGTACACCGTTAAGTAGTTCTTGACCCCATTTTGTTCAAGTGATAATCTTTTGCTTGTCCTTCGCAGGTTGCCTAATATCATCACGCTTACTCATAGTTTTTCAGCAAAGCAGTGTTTCTCTCTTTAAGGACGTAAAGAGGCTTTATTGAACAATACAAGATTTCAATTGTCTAATAGTCAGGGTACGTAATTTCCTTGAAAAGACAGTTGTGTGTTTAATATCATTGGGAGAAATAGTTTCAGCGCGTTCGTGATTTATTATGAGTTGCGTGCTTTCAAGAACTGAAGCTGACAACAATCAAAACAAACGACTGCACGCAATCGAAATTAAGCCCGGGTACAGGCGAGTTCAATATACCATTTTTGGCATGACTCGCTTTTTTTCAAGCATTCCGTCAGATACCTAGTGAACACTATTGAAATCATAATTTGTGCATAACTTGTTTACATGTCTGTAGAATTATAACAAAAACATGTCATCGGGATAAGTAGCTTTAAATGCATTACGATGATTTTCAAAGCAAAAAATCTCTTTCTTTGATAACTAAGTTTACGTAAGAGACGATGTATATTAAGACTTTGTTATCTAGATGTCAGCCTCTTTGGCGTCTGTCAAAATAAGGGTAATAGCTATTCGTTGTAATCGTTGATGACGTCAATTGTGAGTAAAATAGTGTGTTCTATTTTCAAAAAATCAAAATTCGTGATAATAGTCTTAGATCGGGCCATCGGCCTGAAGTGGAAGCCTTTAGAAAAACACTCAATACCAAATTATCTCAAACAGGATGAGAAACTATATCGGCAAAGCACTAAAGAAAGATTATTTTTCTACCTTCCTATATTAAACGTCCTTGTTTGAGTCCAATACTGTTGGAACAAATTTAGACCCCAGTATTTAGACCTTTTTGTCCCTTTTCTTTTGTCACGATAGCTTAATAAAATGGAATTGGTCTTTCTTAGTTGGAGGAACCGTGAGAAATTTAATCGTAACATTGGTATAAATTTAATCTACCCACAAAAGAGCTTGTTTTAAGTGCCTTCTTATGGCCCTTCACATTGCATTGCTTAACCAAAAGGCACACTACAAATCAAAAATAAACTCGACCTTGACGAGAGTGCCTTGGTATTGCCTGTTGTTTGTGCCCAAGCGTATGCTAGTAATACTGTTGGTCAGGGTAAAGGTATTTCTGCTTCCTTCTAAATCGAAATCTTGTACCTCTTATTGACCATTTAAATTGATCTCTCTAAACGCGGTTTTCTTGTAGTTTCTTGGCTTTAACAGTTGACCTTTGAACCGCCAAAACTTTTTCTTCCATCCTTTTTTTTTTTCAATATTGATGTTGTAGTTTCATTTTATCCCTGGTTTAAATTCTATTTTCTTTTTTGGATATTCTTTATCATACATTACCATACCCAAAAACAGTGAAAAATATAGTTTCAACCAGGGATAAAATCAAACCACATCATTAACATTAGAGCTTTATCCTTCGTCATCTTTTCATCTTAAGAAGGTGACTCGTGCCAAAATCGGTCTCGTCTTTCACGTTTTGTGGCCTGGCTAGACCACATTTCACTAGATATTGTAATAATGCTTTTATTTTTGGCATGATGCATCACATTATGTTAGCTCTTTCCCAGAGAGTGACAAAACCAAGGCAAGACCCGACACTAATCTTAAAACGCGAAACATATTCGCGGATAGTGTTATTGAATTGGTTTACTGAAAGTTTAATTAGATTAATATTGACTAACTTTTACATTTTTAGGGCTCAGGTAAACGATGTGTAAAAATGTTTGTACACGTGCAAAGCACGTGCAATTATTTTCGCACGTGCAATTATCAGGATGTGCTTTAGAACTTATTTTTTTTTTGGAACTTTCTTTTTTCCCTGGTCGTGCTTGCGTTTATATGCCTAGTGCTATATGAATCAAGCCATGCGCAAGTAGAGGCACGTGGTGCCCTTGCTTGCGCTTGTGGTGAAGGTAACGCATGCTGTCCCTTGAAAGGGTTCAAAAGATCAAGAGCTACCAGCTAAAGACGTGCTCGCTTAGCCTGCCAGAACGCCTCGTGAAAGCTACTGATAGAGATACTTCATAAAGTTGAATAATAAATTTTTTAAACAACGCAATGTCGCATTTGCTTTAGTTCCTGTTTCATTGCTTGGGTTATTGTACCGTGTTTTACATGCATGTCTTAATCATTACTACTTCGTCCTCCATTTCACACAAGAGTCTGTAACACTTTTAGCAACGTTTCAAAATTAAGACACTCCCTGTACTAATTCGAAAGAAGATAGCTTTAAGAATTATTTTCTTGATTCCTGTTTCAGTAATGCCGCTAGCAAGGGAACTTATTATCACGAAGAGAAATTTTGATGTAAGCCTCGATCCCTAGAGCACTCACAAGTAAGCTGAAAAAGGTGTAAATTAGTTTTGCATTAAACATTATCTTCCCTTGTTTCGTCCACGGTCCTGATCGCTATTTCCCATTACTTTTTAAGGTATATCTATTATAATTAAAAGCTGGTACAGTCCTATTATTGAACAACGGTCGAACCTCCCGTAAGCAACCACCCAACATGCGAGGATTTAGTGGTCGCTTACGAGAATCATAGTTAGCAGAGGAGACTGGGTAGGAAACCGGGCAAACATCAAAGTTGAAAACAACGGTACCTTAGGTTATGTTGAAAGCTCCCTGACCGTGCGCAATCCTTGATGATAGGAATGCTATTGAACGTTGTGCATGGTCAGGTCCAAAAAAGCTAACAAAAACTTATAACAAAGGGTTTCCCAACCATTCCACTTCACTTTAATTAACTATGCGAGAATCAAACTATAGGGGACAACTTCTGTGAAGAAATGCCGACACATCTACTTTTTCGCACAGATTTTATTGCATGCATTTTGTAATTTTTGTAGACGTTTACTTATATTATATTGATTTTGAAAGCTATTTGTAAACTCAGAGTGGAGTAGTACAAACAGCAAACAAAGAGACCATGCCATGCGTCAAGTGGTCCTTTACAAGACGTGGAGGTTTACCGTACTCATGGGTTTGTTTTCTTCTATTTCGTCTAAAAAACCTTGGCTTCTTAATGAGGCAACTGAAATTAATACGTACCTTGGCTGTATAAAGTCAAACTCGTTTTGGGGGAGCTTTCTTTACGTTTGTTGAGCTTTGCTACCCCTATGGTGGTACCGCTAGCATTTTATGGTTCATTAGTATATCTAGTACCTTGAGTGAGACATGGGATCATTTACCCCTGGACTCTATGAAGGTACCTTGAAGAGGCAGCACGACCGGGCGATTAGAGCGCTGGTCTTGTAGTCCGGAGGCCCTATCTTCAATTCCCGCCCTGACCGCTAGCTGGATTTGTCCTCGGTAGTCCCGCGTTCAAATCCTCGGCCATGCTTGCAAAATAGACCACTGTTTCGCCTTCTACCAACTGGGATTCTAAACCATGTAATTTTCCATTTGAATTGTTTGTTGTATTATCTATTGAAAGCCCCATATGGAGAGAGGCTAGTTAAGAATTTATCAATTTATTATTTATTTATTTATTTGTTTCTTTATGTATTTATTTCGTTTGCAATAACCGAGTGACCTTCTCGTGATAAACATTGTTGATTTGAGGGCTGGGCCTTTTTCATTGTGTCAAGTCATTATTTGACAATGCGACAATCCTGGACTTGTTAGTGGCTGTCTAAAATTAGTATGAGCCTGCACTGTCAGTATCGATTTCCATTTGATTCCTACTTTTTCGCATATGCAGTATATTGAACAAGGTATGGCTTGCCTGGTTTTTCCCGTCTCTTCTTTTAAAAGTCTTAAATGTTCATTGCTCCCCTAGTTCCCTGATTCTTTCCAAATATTTGCTTTGTACCCCATCCTACAGAACAAAGATGGAGAATAGCTGTGGGGGCGCCTTGCGTTTGTATGCATCAAAAACCGCCTTACTGCTTATTTAATTTACTGCGTGCATTGGGATGTAAAATATAGGATTGGAATCTCGAATCTCAATGTTTCCCTCGGTGACGCCTCGGAAACATTGAGATTCTCGGGAAGCAGTAAGGGTTTATCTTTAAACATTAGTGCAAGGGCATACAACCGACTATTTGACGTCTAATTTAAAGCGACCTGGTTGGAAATTATTTCTTTTGAGTACCTTGCATTGTTACATGAAGGTTTTCAGAATCAATCCAAACCTTTTACACAATCACATCACTGGGAAAATTCTCCTCGCTTTTTAATTGACAAAGAACACAGTATCATTATCGTCCCCACAAAATTCACCTCAGATGAAGCATTACGTAGCCAGAATAAAACTTTTTACTTTTTCGCGTTACGTGACGGAAAAAGCGCCAGCCATTGAAAACCCTCCCTTTCTGGCCAAAGGAAATGTTACTTTTTGTTAGATTATTCATACTTCTTATTCCTTTCTAAAGTATAATTATGTAACATACTCAATTCTAAATAATGTAGCTTGTTCTGGAAGGAAAGTGGCTTCATGTATACCAATAAACCATTACATGACATTGGATTATCAATGCCCAGTTTCGGACCATCTGCTAAAACACCGTTTTAAAGTGAACTACTTTAAAGAAATCTTTTATACTTAAGAGACTGAGTCATTGTGGAGAAACTCAACATGACAAGAAGAAGTCTCTTGCGTGTTCTTTCTGTGGTGAGTGAGCTCGCGATCTTTGTGATGTACTTGGAAATAATCTGTCTATTTCACCTAGTAGCATCGATGGATTCGCCTTTGCTATAGTGGTGATCACTTCTGCCTTGGAAGCAGAAAACCAAGGTTTCGTTTCTCACCTAGGCGTACATCAACATGTACTTGTACATGTTATGGCATGCCCTTTTGGTATAAAAGTTGTTCGAAGGATCATTAGTGCATGCACAGGGTTAGTTTCCACGACAATCTTCGGTCGTGTATGCAGGTTCATGGGGTATGCGCTAGACAGTGAGGCGTTTTGTGAGTCAAAATGAAATCTGACAAAAGCTAATTACGCTGAAACTCGCCAGAAATACTCACTGGCTATGTTAAAATCCCTTGAATGTTTGCATATTTATTGGATGAACTAGTTTACGGGCGTGGCCGTTTATTTTAGTGACGCATAGAACGCTGGAGACATGCGCACCACATCTTGAAGCGAGAAGAGATCTCGTAGGGAACGTAGAGGGACAAAAGATCAATTGATTATAGATAGGGCAGTCCTCAGTACTACAAGAAACGAAAGGCCCACGTTGTAATGGACTGGATTGACTGCTGTAAAGCCTACGATATGATAGAAAGTAACAGGAAGTATGCAATGTTGAAAAGTGCAGTGAACATCTTGCGGAGAGTTTGGGTGACGTGAATATGTAGGAAGGGGATATTCTAAGGAGTTAGTTTATCTCCACTACTGTTGTTGGAGTCACTGGTCCTAAGAGCAACCCCAAAGGGTGCTATGAATGGGGAACAGACATCAAAGGGTCAACCAACGTTTATTAATGGATGGTCTTAAGTTGTTTAGGAAAGATCAAAACCAAATAGACTCGCTGATCAGGCTGTTCATTTTGTCGGCTCAGATATTGGAATGAAATACTGAGACTTGGGAAAGTTGTTAAAGTAGGTAGAGTTGTTTTACTGGATGGCTAAAGAATGAAGGATATAAATAGTCGGGCGTATTGAAGATGGATAAGACAATGAAGGGGTGAACCGTTAGTCAGAGAGTACATCAGTAGATTGAAATTCGTATTTACTTTAAATTTGAATGGTGATGATAAAGTATCAGCGATTAATACCTGAGCAGTGTCAATTCTCAGGTGAGAAGTAGGCATCATAGGGTGGTCAAGCGAAGAGGTAATGTAACTGCACAGGGCCACGAGAAAGATGAAAACAATGATTGGTGCACTACGCCCGAAGATATGTGATACTTATATGTTCCGAGAACGAACGTGGACTTGGGCTGTTAAGTTGCAGACTTAAAAAATTTAGGGCGCTACCTTGAGGATAATTTAGAGGAATTGATGATAGGTGCAAAAACTGTTGGTGAATGGATGAGTAAATTTATTTAAACACGGTCAACTCATCAGGGCTTAAAAACACTATTTCTTATATAAATCTAAAACTACCATTATATAATAATACATTAACAATATTTTTAGAAAAGCTACTCAGACTAGAGCCTGCTTTACAGAAGTGCCGTGTAGATAGACTTTTAGAAGAACTGTTTGCAGCCAGCCCTGAAGATCCCAAGAAAGGTTTCCTTCCGCAACTCAATAGGAAGGCTATTCCAAAAAATTGCTCCAGAATAGCTGAAACTATTTTTCATCTAGTTTGTATGGGGAAGGGGTATAGTGAGTTTGCCGTCGGTGTCTCTCAAAGAGTAATTGGTGACACTGGTACGATAGGTTACTTAAGAGCGAAGATAATTAGAAGCTAACCCATTGATCGATTGATATACCATTGTAGCCTTTTGTTGATTTTTCTTTGTGTGTCAAGTTTTCTCCAGCCAAGTTTATCAATAAGAGAGACGGAATTGATGTCATAGCTTGCCCTTAATCCGTGCCGCTCGATTTCGGAGTTTCTGAAGTTTAATAGAAAGTGTTTTGTTACAGCAACCACAAATCTTGTTACAGTAATCGAAGTGTGGCTGATCATATTTTGGAGAGTATCAGATGGAACAAAAGCTCTAGAAAGCGTCAGCATACCAATGCCAGAAGCAATCTTTTTAGATAAGTTGTCCACATGAACATTCCAACATAGATTGTGATCGATGTAAACAACAAGCGACTTAGTAAACGTGGTGTGGCTAACAGGTGATCTATCGATTATAAGCATGTAAATGTTGCCAGCTTTAGTGTGAAATGTCATGCCAAAATCTAGGAGGGCTGAAATTTTTTAATTTTCTATAGGTAATTGTTTTGCGGCCCCTTGAAGATGAATCGACAAAACTTTTGCGAAAAATTTTAACAAGACTGTGACCGCTTATCCCAGAATGAGAAATCAGAGCAAACAACCCTCTCAGGACAATTAGTGAAAATCAGATCAATTAAAGTAATTAACACAGTACAACGAATGCGATCATTAATGAGCTGTTGCAGGCCATAAACATCAGAAATTTTACAGAACAAGTTAGCATTTTGATTAAGCTGAGACGTATCTAAGTTACAATTCATATCGCCCATTAGCCACGGCCGAAATAGCACCCATATTCATTGCAAGTTATTTACACAACATCCTTAAATCTTGGTTCTGTCCCTAAGGACTGGTGTTCAGCAAATATAGTACCAATTCAGAAGAAAGGTGATCGACTCAATCCTGCAAATTATCGACCTGTATCACTTACTTCTGTTTGTTGTAAAGTATTTGAACATATCATCTTCAGGCATATTATGCAGCACTGTGAGACCCATAACATCTTGGTCAACTGCCAACATGGTTTCAGAAAAGGTCGATCATGTGAGACACAGCTAATTACTGTTCTTGGCAAATTTTAAGTAAAGAGGTGATGGTCACAATGTTGATGTGCTGATTATTGACTTTAGTAAAGCTTTTGACACTGTGCCTCACCGGCGTCTTTTAGTAAAGCTCGAGCAGTATGGTATAGGGGGAACGTTGGGTCGATGGATAAGAGGGTGGCTTACTAAACGTACCCAATTTGTCTTACAAGAAGGCGTGGCCTTAGCTCCTGTGAAAGTTAAATCTGGGGTTCCCCAGGGTACAGTCCTGGCCCCCCTCATGTTTTTGTTGTACATTAACGACATTGCTAACAACATCATTTTCTCAAAGATCCGTTAATTCGCTAATGATTGTTTGTTATACAGAATTGTTGATTGTACAGATAATGCACGCGAGCTTGAAAGTGATATTCCTGGACCTCTGGGCTGACAAGTGGCGGGTGGCTTTTAATATTAAGTCCGTAAACGCACTAATGATGTAATCGGCAAATATATCCTAAAGGAGATAGGACTTGAGTCGGTGGACCATCACTCCTACTTGAGTGTCGAATTACAATCTCATTTGAAGTTGAACTATCACATAGCTAAAATTATCAGTAAGGCAAACCGCTCTTTGGGCTTTTTGCGAAGAAACATCTCTAATTGCCCAGAGGCAGTTAAAGAGAGAGCATACCAGGCTCTGGTTCGTCCTCATTTGAAATACTTGTCCGTAGAAAACATTCAAAGACAGGCGGCTCGCTTTGTTAAAAGCGATTACAGAGAACGGGACTGTAACTCGGTTACTGGATTCCTTAAACTGGCCTTCATTACAGGCAAGACGTAAATGCGGGCGTCTGGAGCTCTTTTATGAGTCTCTGCATGGAAGTGCTGTGTTACCTATCCCATCACACTTGAATGTAGCAACCCATACTTACAAAAATAGATCTCAAGCATCTTTTGTAAATCCAAGTTCCAAGGGCAACATCTATATGAACAATTTCTTCCCGTGATCAATCAAAGATTGGAACGCTCTACCGTTAGATACTAGGAAGATAGAGACTTTGGACATTTTTTAACGCTCTGCTCTGGGACAGATTTTATTTATTTAAGTACATGATTTTTTTTATTTTATTATTTATTTTTTTATTTACCTTGGCGCGATGGGCAACGTTTGCCAAGTATAGATTTCGAAATAGAAATTAGAGAAAATTCGGCATATTCAGCCTCAAATTTGCCGATGACCGATTCAAAGTGAGAGAAAATTTCAGTGGAAGAATTTACAAGGACCGCGGACAGCTTTCGCAACGACTACAAGTTAACTATAAACAAAAAACAAAACGTTTAGTTAAAGTTAGTCAAAGTTTCCTCTACAGCCTCGTGGGGGGCGGGGGGACGAAGTACTTCTAGCCCACTCGAAAATTCTTCTCAAAGCTTCAGAAGTTGTGGTTCTTCGAGCTTCGAGGTTTTGAGACTTATGTTTGACCCGTTAACTGCTTATTATCCATTGGTGCTGTTTCCGCTTGACGGCTCTCCCTGGGTTAAGACATTTGCTGACAGCTCTAGCGAGTAAAGTTTTAAAGTTGTTTTTTTTTTTTGTATTTTTGTATCCAGTATTAATACGGATATTTCTTTTCGAACTGGACCATCCCCTCCTCTTTTATAAGAATCTCGATCGATTACAGCTTATTTTCAAATTGATCGGCGATGATAGTCATAAAGCGCTGCCATTCTTGATAGACTGCTGATTAGTTTATTTTATGCGATGAAAAGCCCTGAAGGATGAGTGCTTGCATTCTACTCGTTGTCTCATGTTAAAACCATCACTATGGCCAGGGTCTGTTAGGTCTTCACTTGTGATGGCGTAATCAAACGGTAGGGGAAGTGATTCTCCTCCCTTAGATACGATGTGAAGTGGTTAGGGGTTCTTCATCGCTGATGTCGCTCAATCGGTCAGTCATTTAGGCTTGCTTCTAATTCAACGATGACGAGGTTCGAGTTCCACTCTCCTGAGAATTGAGGTGCTCTTCTGAGTGTCTTTATGATCATCTTGGTCAATCAAATTAGACGCCCCCAAAATCCCAAATACCAGGATGCATGTTTGCGATTGAATTTCCATGCACTCGATTCCCTGTCTCCCGAAGACCTCCTTTACAGCGAGGGAGACTGTAATAATTTGCTATAAAGGGTTTCCGCTGAGACTTAATAGGTGGAGCATTGTCAGAAATAACGACTACTGGCAATGACTTACGGCTTGAGAACCTGCGGAAGGCTTAATTGGAAACTGCTCTCTGTTAGATGTGAAAAACATCCAAATGAAATGGCCTTCTGACTGCACAAGTAAAGAGCCAAATGTATTGCAGCTTTTAGTTTCACCATTATCTGACCGTACATAGGGTGGTCGAGCAAAGTTTACACCAGTTACTGTAAGGGGGGGGGGGGGTTTCTCTTAAACTCTCAATTTGTGTACGGTAGCATAATTTGGGGCTGACCTATGGATGTAATCCAGAAGGTTTGGTGAAGTGCAGTTATTGTGGCATTGAATCCGGGATGCACATGCTTGTCATAAGCAATACGGATGACTAACTTTGAGAACGTATGGCTTGTGGAAGGAAGGGAAATTTTTCCGGATTCTTGCAGTGGAGCAGTGTCTTTCCTTCCCCTGACACAAAGAAAGCCAGCAGGATCAAGGAATAAACGGCGCTGTTGTGCTAAGGGGAGGCGTTTGTGGAGGTAACGAGTCAAAATAAGTTGGTGATTTCATTAGGGAAGGTCAGAGCTTAACAGGTCTTAACAGTGGTTCTATTTATTTCGGTTTGACTTTCCGCATTTGTCTGATAATCGCAAGACATAGGCTCTCACATTCACCAATTTAGGTTATGTGCTGTATCTCGAGATATCGATGACAGAGTGGATCCCGACTTTCCCTTTTTGAAGGTGTGGTTGAAGAGAAATATCAGTAAGGGCACCTTGTGAGAGTTTCCAGTTTGGCCATTGGGTCTCTAACAGAAGCTACTGTGGACCACATTTCTAAAAGAGTTGATTACATGTATGAACTTTGTGTGGATTAAGTTAGCAAGATGGTCGGTTGCCTGGCAATGGTTCCAGCATGGCATGAGAAACCGTCTTTTCATCCCTTTCTTGAGGGTGTCACACCCACCAATTTAGGTAGTGTGCTGTCTCTAGAGATATCGATCCCCGAACAGAGTGGATCCCAACTTTCTCTTGTCGTAGGTGTGGTTAAGATAATCAACAGTGGAGGCACCATGGGTACAGTGGGAATAGACTAACTTAAGTTTGAAGTGATAATATAAAGTGGGGTAGTAAATGTCCTATTCAATGAATTGTAAGGAAACACGATTTTTTTTTTTGCTTGATCACATTTTCCTCTGCCTTGCGAGGCTCGGAAAAGTGCTCAAGTGAAAATTTCAGCATGTAGTATTTACTAAAATGTGCCATGCGTATCGATGCTATTGAAGATTGGACGTACCATTATATAAGTATTCCTTGAGTTTCTTTAATGGAGGATATTGATAATTGTACGATGTTTAATTTTTTGACAATTTTTTGAGGGTTGTCTCCTTTGAACAGCTGCTAAAAGAAACAATTAAAGCAAAAAATAAATAAATTTAGTTTCTCAGTATTTCATGTCAATGAGCCCTGGGAGTGATAGCCCACATGAAGTCATATTTCTTGCAAGCGTCTGCTACGCAGGTGCACGGGCATTCACATAATGTGAATAATGCTTTTGTAGATGGAGACGTTTCTTCACCTCAAGGATGATCACAGCATTAAACAAACGATGTTAGCGGTTTGGGGAAGTGGCCTATTGGAAGTTTGGGTGGATGGTACTTTGTCTTTTGTAAACATTTTTTGTATATCTGAACAAAATAAACCCTGCAACAACGCCCATGAGGAAAGGATTTCCGAAGGAACTTCTACACGTCGGGAACAATGAATTCAGGATAAAGGTAATGTCGAGATATGTACAAAATCGACTCTACTTCTTAAACTTTACCGACGCGCATGTTAATCTTAAAGCGGTTTAATTACCAAAGGTAAAGTTTTATTACCAAATGTCTTGGTTTTTGTAAGCATTCAAAAAACAATACCGCAAACTTCCGATTGTAAGCCTTCCCCCACCCCACTTATAAGCTCCTCCCCCCAGTAAAAGGCCCATCGGATCAATTTAGGTTTCTGGGAAATTGCCCACCTACCCCTCCCCTAAGCTAACATTAACACTTAATTCTTACTTAGGGCCAAATGATGGCTTAGGGGAGGGGTAGGTGGGCAGTTTCCCTGAAACCTTAATTGACCCGGCCCATCTACCTGTAAACAACGGGCAGATGGTTTGTATTGAAATGAATTAGATTTTTTGACGACGGTTTGAAGCTTATAAAGTGTTTAAATTATTTTCGTCAGCACTGCTATGTAGCTTTTTTTTTAATCGCTTTTTGCATTCCGATTACAACCTCTTCCTCCCGCCCCCGCCCCCCTCCTTTTTATAAGCCCTGTTTAAACCCCCGTACGAAGTTGTGTAAGGCCAGGTCTTGTAAGCAGAAAATACTCTTGTTCCTTATAAGCGAAACTTTCCGGTAACTGTTAAGTCCTTGGCTCCGTCCACGCGAATCCGGGTATTTTGTAAACCGCACATACACGAAGTGGCCTTTCGTCTGCACGAATCTAGCGAATCTTCTCAACAAAACTGTAGCTTTTTGAAACCGCTCCCGACATTATTTTTTAATCCCACGAATTATCGAATTCATGTAGGCGATTAATACCGGGTATTTTCGAATTCAATTATCTTAAACTCGGTTCCAGTCTTAAAACGGAACTTGCAAACTAAAAATGGCGGACAAAAATTAATGCTCTGTCTTCAACTTTATTGAATCTGAATAATTCCGAGACAATAAGGCCCCGGGCCATTACTGTTCTTTCAATCATGGCGGGAGCCATACGAGCCTTTTTAGAATAATTGTGATCTATTTTAAATTCAGTTGCAGATAAAAAAAAACCCCTTGAAATACAAAGGTGTGACAATAAGTTTGTTTAGCTGAGTTGTTTGACACATGCATGCCGCTGGATAATTGGTTCATTTTTGCATTCGTGCCTCAAATTTGAGAAGGTGATCTTTAGAGAAATTGGGAAGTAATACAACAGAAACAAAAAGCTTTTGTGGCTTTATTTTTAACTGCTCTAGTTTCTGTTATGAACATCATTTCGTCCACAGTCACTAACTAGGCCCCGCTACGTACAAAATCTTTTGGCTAAGGGATTTTGATAGTTTTTTTCTTTAACGCCGCAAGGGCCTGTTTAGTGGTTAAGACGTGTATAACGTTTATAATTAACTCTTAGGCCACGGTTTCTTGCATTTCCGGACACTTATAATTATATCCGTCGAAGCATAATTTCTCTGTAGGGTGCTTTTGATTAAAGTGTACCACTTAAACAAACACAGCGGGGCTCGAATCTTAAAGATTTTAGCTAAAGTGGTCTTGACAAAAGACCAGTTGACGGCACGTATAGTCGTTTTTAGGCTTTTTTTTTTTCATTGTCACGAAAACGTCTGCATACTTACTTCCATTGATGAAATGTAATTGTTACACGTGTGGAAGAGGAGTCAGACAGTATCTATCGGTGAGACTTATACGTACTTCGTTTGATTCTCTTTGAAAGTTGCTAGTATGTAAATCTGTCTAGTTTTTCAACAAAGTTGTCAAGGATGCCGTCATGGGGCACTGGTTACCGGTGGCATTATTATTGAACTGAATAGTGAATACTAAAGAATACCAAAAACCTTGGTGGTATAAATTTTGACGTCTTCTTTCGTCGTGTCATGTTTGGAAAGAATCTTGTGTTATCACTAACAACAAGTTCCATTTTCCCCGGAGCGAGAAATGTCTAATTCTGTTAAAATTTAAGGGTTCACTGCGGAGACCTCCATCGTATACCATAACAGTTGTTAATCGCTTTTGTAATGTTCATTGGGTCTTTAGTGAAGTGTTCTCAGCTTTCAGATAATGCCATTAAAACAAAGGCTTTGTGAGATAACACGTCCTTTGTACTCACTTGTTTGGTTTTGTCCGTTTTACTGATGTTTTACTTTCCATGTTTAAGAAGGAGCCACGTGCTCACTCCAAAACAAATCCCGTCATAAACATATTGGTTTTTTCGTTTAAAGACAAATCTCAAGGCAGGGACGTCGAGTTTACACTTTTCCTTTGAAATGAATCTTATTATTTACTCGTGTGCTTGTTTATCAAAAGCGGTAACAAAGCTTAACATTCCACTGAGCCTTTTAATAATGTTCCGTCTCGTAAGTAACCAATTCAAGTCCGTTGGTTCTCCGGGCGAAAAGAATGGCACATACACCAACAATACGTTTGCTTTCTTTATGTTAGATTGAATTGTTATTCTCCGCCAAAATCTGTGTTTATTCACTGATGTCTGTTAATTGAACCCTCAGGCGAAGTAACATTAGGTGACCAATTTCTTGTATATATTTATATCAATACGTTAGTATGACAAGACAATCAATTCATGATCGATGGTGTTAAAAATAAATAGCGTGGAAAAAAGCTTAAGGGAGAAAACATGAGAGCAATTTGTAAGTCTCATGTTAATTCGTTATTATTTTGGTCCTGACTCGGCCTCGGTTCCCTTCATTCTTGTAACAGGAGAAAAAAATATATAAAAGACGGTATGTCACAACATATGGCGTGGTAAGATTTGAGGTCGCATGGGAAGGCCTTAGCACTGATGAACTGGGATTGTTAGTAAAGGTTTTCAATCAGTTAGCTTCTTAGGCAAAATTAAGTTGACCACATTGTTTTCTGACAAAAGAACAGAAACCGCATTTTCCTTCTAAATAATACTTCCAACCCCTCATAAAAGGGCTTTCGGAAGCTGTTAATCAGAAATGTTTCCCTTCTTCTTGACTCGAGGGACACAATTTATCCCTTCCGAAAGATTTTCGCTCAATTTTAATTTTCCAGTTATTCAACCGGCTGTCGTGAAACTATCTAATCAGGCGAGGACACATCTGTTTTCACAAATCTAATAATGGTTTAATTAGAATAAAAAATAATATTATGTGTGAGTATCTGATGTAAAACTGCATTTTAACATTCAAGTTTAAAATATCGTCGCTCCATAAATTTAATTGTTTTGTACTTTCTTAAATAGCACTCCGTCTACACCATCGTCTAAACATGTTAAAATGTCGTTTAGTTGACAATTAGGTTAAGAAAAATATTTTAACGTTCGTTATATCTTCAATGAGATCTTTACTAGAGAGGACTATTACCATTCAATTACTATTCGCGGTAGCCCAGATGATGTCCATTATTAAAGGTTCAACGTACAGGTTAAAAAGGTCGTTAAACTAAACGTTGGAACATATTTATCCGTTAGTATGATCGGGGTGTATTTTAGTAATAATTCAGACAATTATGTTAAAAGCTGCTCTATTGACTACATTTACCATTTTTAGGCAATTCGAATCGATGGCATGTTAAAAACACAGTTCAAGATAGGTAGTTCCTAAATAGTGATTAAACTAAACAACGTTCAACTATGAATAAGTGTTGGCGTGAACAGGATATTAATTAAGCACTAATTTTATTGATTTCCTATAGCTCATCTTTGATGCATTTTGTTTTTAGAAGGGAACCTTCGATTTAATTCAGTATTTTCTGAGTTGTACAACCTGTGTTAAATTAGGTCGTACAATTTTTCATTTTCGGAATTTTGTATTATATAAATTATTGTGCTTGGGAACCGAGAATTTCATCCCTTGTAGAATTTCATGTTTCATTCGTGAAGTTATGTTCACTATCAGCAGTGAAACTTGGACTCCTAAATTAGTGATTAGCAGTTATCAGCTCTCTCCATCTTTACGAAATGTTTAAACGCAATTTGGTTAATCATTATTGATGCTTGTCATAATGAGGATAATGAGCGGATTAAGAAATATGGAGTTTATGTTATCAATCTTAATTCGCTTAAAAGTTTTTTCTGCCTGTGTTTGTGAATTGACTAATCGTATTATCTTAGAAAATACCAAACACTGTTTCGCCAAGGTTAATGCTGTTCAAAATGTTAATCATCTCTTTATTCGCCTGTAAATTTGTGACGTTTCTCACTACTCCTAAGATACTCTGAATCGTGCTATTATGTTTTTTGAAGAATGTCATGAATTAGAAGTTGGTCATTTCTTACAGCAATGTTCGTTCAAACGTAACTTTTTAGTATCGAATAATTAACTCCAATTGGCCAACTTAGTTCGTGACCCTCAAAGACACTGTTTCATTTTTGTTATGAGACAAAAGCTTTTGTTTCCATTCATTTGTATCATAATCATTTCCCGTTCATTGCATAGCTTCCCTGCACCTTAAATTATGTTTTAAATAAAATTTTCTAAGTATACATTCTGTATTTTTCGATTAATTTGTTAACATTGCAGAGTCAGTAAATGCCTGATCGGCCTCGAGTTCATCGTAGCCATCGGGCAGGTATCTACCTTTAAATTAAAATCGAAAAAGAAAAGGAACAATTTTCATTATTAGTATTAATACAAAGTCACCTTCAACACTAATGTGCTGTGTCTTAATGTTAAATACGTATGTCATTAATGCTGATAGCAATGCTTAAAATCACCTTTTTCACCTGAAGAGGAATGTCGAATGAATGCTGGACGAGAATTCCAAGGACTACTTTCGAGAAAAAGCTGTCCTTTCGAGTAAAAGTGCTTCTAACTTTACACATAACATTCGGATTGTCAAATTAGCCTTGAATAACTTAGTGATGCTTAACTGAAAAGAAGTCTCGTCTTGCAAGGAAACAAATATTGCGTTGACTTCATTACTACAGCAGTTTTACTCACTGGGTAAGCTTTTCAGTTGTCTTCAGGCTGTTTGTTACTTATTTGCATGATATTTATTGGATATTCTACTATTTATTTACTAAGTGTCCTTATATAACATGACACGGCGATGCATCCCAGCTTTCGTAAGGAAGAAAAGGTGTTAGAAAATTACGAGGCAGTACTCAATATATATCTCTCTCCAGGCAGATGTTATTGTGGGGTCAAAAAATGTAAGGCGGTTAAAACGATATTTCCTTAGCATTTCTGTTATTTTCTGCTCATTTATCTACTGACGATTTTTCTTGTTCAGTTTTCCTTAACAAGCGTTAGCTTAAACGTGCTCTGCTATAAAAGCATAACAAGTTTCCTTCTGGACTGATACACTTTTATGGGCCCTTTATTAATATATGAATGACAGTTACCTTTTTTGGTTAAAAGAGTTGCATGTATGTTTCGTATGAAAATGATTCGAAATATTGCGAGTAGCATTCGATTATGCTTCGTCATTTTTCGAGCTTGGGTTTTTTTTATGCTTCGCCTGATTTTGGAATTCCTGATTATTTGTAGCTCCTCAAACGTGTGAGATGAATGTGCCAAGAAGCTTCGAGTAAGCCTCTTTATTTCTTACCGGCATTCAGAAGATTCAAAACTTTTAAAATTTGCTTATCTGATAGCGATCGCGTCACCTTTGAGGTAGCTACATAATAGGAATTTTTTATATATATTTACAAAAAGTCTTTGAAAGTAAACGTCTGTGGATGTGATCGCTGCTGTGTTTTCTTTTACGCAATGCCAAAAAGGGAGAGTCGTGGTGTTAGGCTATTATACTTGAAAGCAAGTGTAGCTCAAGAAATAGACAACAGATGTGGCGTCCGTGTCATAAATGGATGTTCCGCGATAAAAGGAATCAGTCACTTATCGCACTAGAGTTTTGCTCCAGAGAAACTTAATCAGGGTATCAGAAAAGATGGCGCTTCACAAAGATAACTTCAACTTGAACAGTTTTAAAAAGATAAAGCCATGCTTTTCAAATTTGCTTATCGCACAACCTGTCACCGTCGAAATGGAATTCACCAGCGAACAAAGTTCTGTTGAGTAATTTGTGTCTAGTTTAAGATTGCCTTCCGAAAAAAGGCTTACAATACAAACAAACACTTACACCAGGGAAAAAAGGTAATTTCAACATAACTGTATTTATAGTATGGTCTGTTAGGGGCTAAGCCAAAACGCTCCAAAATTATCCTTTTTTGTCAAGTATAATTAAGTCTTAGGGCTGTTATTTATTAGGTCTTCAGACTACTGGCGTCTCTCGCTAATTACATCCCAATGGCGATTAATATCTATTTCACCAGAACATCATAGATATCCGAAGTTATTCAAATTAGTAATCTCTTAGACTAAAGAAGTATGGTTACAATTAAAGTTTATCAATCGAGACATTAGCACAAAGAATGCAGAGGCTTTTCTTCCTTCTTGATGCCTTGGTACACTGCGTGTGGCGAAGTAATCACAAACTTCCTATCTCCGCATTTGGGAAATCAGGCAATCATCATCCTGGCCAAACAGTGAGCAGAGGCCGGGAATAAACATCCCAAGCTCTCGGGCATGTAGGAAGGAAATTATCCAAACAAAGCTCTTGTCTTATCACTAAAATCAATATGGCCCCTCCTCGGCAGTGTTTAGAAGATTGTCAAAGGTGTCATAATTGATTCAATCTTGTCGTCGTACTAAGAAAACTTCTTTTGCCATTGAAAGTTTATTCTTTGTCCCAGAAAATTGCACGTATGGCTTGCCAGAAGCCTCATTACCATATCATTATCTTTGAAGGCACATCGGTTGCTTCAATTACCTCTCAATTACCGGTTACATACACAGATGGAAATTACTTCCCGAACAACCTGATAATAGCGACACGTAGTAATTTGTATTTGAAAAAGCTCTAATTGATTTCCATAAATTTTGTTTTCCTTTAAGATCTGATACTATCGGTCGAAAGCCCCCCGCTGACGTCTTTTATTTGTTTTATGGATTAAAACAAACAATGAAAAATGCTTGTCTCTTTAGAGCTAAGAGTTTTCGCAAACAAAAACCCTCGCGATGTGATTCGCGATACTGCTGATCTGTGACAGCAAACATGATGTGTGGGAAAGAAAACGGAGGATAGGGCCCTTGAGGCAATTTGAAATCGCCACAACACTCCTATTCGTGACTTTCGTCACCAGATGCGAGACGATTTTCATCTCGTAACCAGCCATTACTTTTATTTAAGTACCTTGCATATTAATCCCAATTATCAGACAAGTGGTTTTGGTTGCAAGGTAAAAAAGGCGGTACTTTTGGATAAAAACTTCAAACCGACAGTGTGGGCACGTCAAGCGAAATTATTTTGTAAATGGCTCTAAGGCAATTCTAACATGTTTGTAAAATTGTCGTAGCCACCACGCCGACGAAAACAATAGAACTACCAAGCCGTAAATTGGTTTTAATGCGAGCCAATGGGAACAATTTAGCAGTTATCAAATCTTTTTAAGATGACACCGTGCGCGCCTTGTGGTTGGCTGTCATTTATCAACAACAAATTTGCCTGATAATGACACAATTATCTTATGCCCTATTAGGCAGGGTCCAATATACGCGGACGTCAAACGGGTGAAATGGCTGTTCACAGCGGGTTCTCTTTAATTTGGAACTAAAGCTTAGGACTCTAGAGCAAGTAGACATTCCTAGCTTTCCTCGGTTGCCTACATGCGCTTTACTCAGCCCAACTAACACATCCTTTGCTCATTCTCAAAGAGCTATCCCAATCAATGGAGCAAAACAGACGTGCGACTGCTCGGGGTATATCTTTCAGCGTGGAATCGCTTATATCAAAATCAGACCAAAATGGCGACAGCCAGGCAAATTCAGCACGCGCACCAGGGTTACCGATTAACTTTTCTGTTGAAAGACTGTTGGATAAACAAGAATTTAGGGGAGGAGAAGCTGCGAAGATTACTGAGCCATCCTTAAAACTTGTCAAAGAAAGCAAAGATACAAATGAACGACTAGAGTGGACAGATGACTTTCCGTGGATGCATTCTACAAGATATGACCCTCCACCTCGTAAGTTATGAATAGTTGTATAAACGTTTATGGTTTTCAACATCGTGTTGCGTGCTAATGTTTACAACTGTCAAATTGGTGTAATTGTTGTGTAACGTCAGTAAAGGCAAATCAGCTTTATTGGTGGCCTTGAAATGGCCAGTGTAATATTGAGCAGAATTTACTTATGCTACGTGCTCAACATTTTCTTAGCCACATCCCTTTTCCTTCACAGGCATTCGTCCCCGACTGAGCCCTACAAAATGCCAACTCCGGAAACACAAGACGAATCGAAAACCAAGAACACCGTTTACAACTTCGCAGCTACTTGCTTTGGAAAGGAAGTTTCGACAAAAGCAGTATCTTTCAATAGCTGAAAGAGCGGAGTTCTCGGCCTCACTGAGCTTGACGGAAACGCAAGTAAAAATCTGGTTTCAGAATCGTCGAGCAAAAGCAAAAAGACTTCATGAAGCCGAGCTAGAAAAACTAAAACTGGCCAGCAAGCCATATATGCCACAAAGATTTCCTTCGAGCCTTATCGGATCCGGCTCTGTATGTTGTGAACCGTCGCCTTATGGACCACACTTGGCTTTCCAGCCTTATAACTTACCTACTTCACCTTATGGTCAAGCCATGAGCTATTCTCAAAGGAGTCCTTATGTCGCCCATCAAGTTTTTCATAATTTCATGTACCATTAGCTCAGTCCGCTACCAGCAGAACAAGTTAATGACAATTAACCACTCACCATTTGATAAAACCATGCACTTTATCATAAGTGCTACATTTTCAATTTCAGTAACATTGGTGAAATATAAAAAGGCGACTAAGAGTTTGAAGGGAATGGATGTTAAAATAGCGAGAGTGATCCTTTATTGGATTTTTTTCTAAAGAAAATTCTTAAATTTGTTAATTTTCGTCACATTATTGTCGGGGGTGGAGATAAATTACTAAGAGGGTACTGAGCCTTGTTTGAATACATATTGAAAAAACATTTGTATCTGAATGAATTCAACTGATTTTAGTTGTGTGCTGATCAATTATAAAGATGTCAAGCACATTTCTCTGAAACAGTTTCATGAGAATTTATGTGAGCCACAGATATGGCTTTCTACTGCAGCTCCTTCCTTTGTCACAAAAACAATGCTAGTAGTATTTATTATAATAAGTGGTGATTAGAATTCGCTTAATCACCATTCACTTTGTGCAGTTTGCCAGAGGAAGCAAGAATAGAAATTATCTCGGTATTTCTCTTATAGAACAACTGGTTGTCAAATTCTTGTACCCGCTAAAACTCGTGAAAAGAACACAAACGGGCTTCTTTATTTTTCTGCTGGCAGGGCTGTAATGATGTTTTTTTCCTTTTTTGCGTCTGCACTGACGTTAGGTTTTGCCACCCTACTTATGCCTGTGTCTTCAAGACACTGGTGGCCATATTTTGCTCGACTTTATTGCAACACTTCAAAACTTAGTGATTTTTATTTATCCAAGCCACCAGTGTTATTCACGAGTATCACTAGGTGTTACTGCTTCAAGTTAAAATTATTTTTTTTATCTTAAGAGCTATCACGGTCTGTGTAAATAAGGACAATGAGCAATAGAATATGTTAACTTAAAAACTGTGTTCCGATGCCTACTCGCTTTGTTCCATGTACGCGTGTCTTTTTATTAATTTGCCAACTGCGAACAAGTAGTAACAACTTTTTAATTATCGTGAAGCAGCTTGTCTTGGTATAGGTGAACATACCTAAACAGCTTTCGCCCATATGGTCCAAATTACGAAATACGATGTGAGGCTGCGACGCCGTTTGGCGATAAGAAAACCAGATTTTTATTATTTGTTTCTGACCAAAGCGGCTTAACAAACGGCAGCTAAAACTATCATCCCCTCTCGCATCTGGCCCGTGTATGTTTTGAATTTTGTGTATCTAATGGGCTTAAAATTCACTCAAGGTTGCCGGTAGTCTGACTGCACACCCAGTTTGCCTGTGCTGTGAGCACCTTCGCTTTGTATACTGTGTTTTCTCACTTCTTGAGGAAGTTTTTGCTAAAGGTACAGCGTACTTCCTTTACTTATGTTTAACATTTATTCGAGTTTAATGGTCTTATCGTAGAGGAGATGATGTAGTTTAAGTGACATGCATATAGCTGTGATTCTTCTTTAACGAAAGATGTTTCTGCGCCTTACAAACGCTTTTCACTCCATTGTATTTCGGCACTTGGCAATTGATATTTAGAGAAGTATAATCTCTACCCTAATCCTCTTGGATTGAGGACAATAACCCTTTTCCTAGATCTGTTTTACATTTTGGGTTTTCTGTTACCACAACCTCTAAGGCTCTCTCAGTTTCTTTTGCTGGCTTCTTTTCTGATTGTATTTTACTTATATTAGCTAAATTAACTGCACTTTTACGACTGCGTGTTCTAGCTTTCACTTTACCTCATATTTTTTATACAAAAATTTGCGACCTATAGCCTCTTAAACTGAACCTCAAATCTAGAAGAAATTCATATTCACGATAAAATTGGATAGTATATGTTGTATGGCTATTATTTCAAGCGTACAAATTTGCACAAAATTGTGTAAGAACTAATGGCAGCGATGGAATCAACGCTTTTATGCGCTTATAATTGGAGAAACAGCCTTAATCAGTTTACAGACTAGTTCTTATTTACATTTCGGTCAGCTGGAAATCGCTCGTGGTAAGTTTCTATCTCGGTAATAAAAAATTAACATCTTTTCTGAGTTTCGGACATTCGGATTAACGTGTTTACATTTTTCTTCCCGGCCACCTTCTACTTTGTCAAGTTTGTTTTTTGTTCGAATCGAGACGAAAATCCGAACGGTTGGCAAACATTTTTGCGCACTTGAGAAGAACGTATCTTGTGTTTACTCAGCAAATGAATATGAAAACACTACTTATCTCGCCAAATTACATACCAATTAGTGCCCAGCGGGCCTCTTGAGAACGCCCGGTGTCTCTGTTTGTAAAGTGATTCATTAATAAGCAATTTTATAAAAGGCAAACTAATTAAAAAACGCTTTCGTCGGTGCGCTTTGTTTGTAGTTTTAGTCACACTTATAAAGGTCTGTAGAATCACTTCAAAATTCGAAGGCGGGCTCAAAGGTGGCGATACAAAAGGTTCAGTGTATAGCTCTACAATAAGGAGTAGAAACAACAATGATAGTGACAACTACGTTTGTGTTAAACAGAAACTTACACTGCCATATTTTTAGCAGATACTTTGCCGTGTAGTGCAATTAGTTTCCACTCAATAAAAGTGGTATCAGCCAATTGTTTATGACAAACATCTCGACTCGAGAGCCAGCCTCCTTCTTGAGTACCTCCTGCCGATGTTCAATCACCATCAATCTGACAAGTTTGGGTTTTGCATACGAGGACGTTGAAGTTCTGTTATTGAATTACAACAACTGTGATGTGTAAATTTCCACTTGGATTAAGCGGCTTTGCCGCAAACTCGTTAACTATAATAAACCTTTAGGGGCTGTCTTTTAAGGGTCTGATATTCCTTCGCACAATGGACCATTTGGTAGACACGATGCATAGCATGCTCCAGTAGCTCGCGGTAACTTTTGAAATCACTACTAGAATTCCATATCTTCCTCTCAATCATGATATTACACCTCGGCATTGTAAAGATATGACTTTCACTGAAGAGGAACTAATTGTTTCGTGGGCGTTCTAATGAAGAAATTAAACGAAGGTCAACTCTTTATGTATAAATTATTGTCATGCAGATGATTTGTGAAGACTACAGACGATTAAAAATAGACATAAATTGTCTGCAATCCTCAAAGGGTTGGAAGCCCTGAGAGGAAAGAACTGGTTCTCTCTTTCTTTTTTTTTCTTTTTTTTTTTTTTTGCAGGGTTTTGTGGTGAAACTTGGAATGTGATTTCCATGCCCCAATAGACTTTTGATTTGTTGTTTTATGGGCCATTTGTCTAAAATTTCGCAGATGATCGACCTTATATTCCTTCTTGAGAACGGTATTCTACTGTTGTCCGCATTAAATTCTGTGTTAGTTGTCGAAAGTTATTTCTTAGTCTCTTTATCTCCTGTTCCCAATAATACCGATTTACCTATTTGTCATACATGTACTTTTTCAAGCACTCTTCTTTATTCTTGGAACAACGTAATTTTTTTGGCATTTACTGCTACGTTCTTATAACAAAGTTTCGGAAAAGCCACGTTTATTCTTTGTTTTTTGGTTGATCGTTTAGTGTTTCTGGATCAGCTAAGAATGAGTTATTTTGAAATCCATAAACAAAGATCTATTGTCGAAAATGCCATTTACTCAGCGGGATCGTTTCGGTAATCGTCACGTGCCAAGAAGAATCATGGACTTTATGTTGTCTTATCTCGAAGTTTCTGCGTTGTTAGCACAAGTAAGTTGCGAAAGGATCAGAAATACTTAATTATCACTAGTTGAATAGTCTAATTACTTATTCTTCTTAGCTTGTTTGACTCTTTTGTTTTCTGTTTGTTATGGTGCGTGCTGATGCTTGTCTTAAGTGTCGATAAATACCTGCTTTAAATGTGCTACTATGAACAAAACTAAACGCATTGAAAGCGTTAACTCAAACTTGCCAGCGGACACCAATGGCTCATTGTGAAAACAATTTTATATTCTTTTATTTCCATGTTTCTGTGACCTTTAGGCTAAAGGGAAGATACAGGTGAAAAAAGAACGCGAATCTATTTGTGACACTTGTAATCTTCACTTAAATAATTCTGTTGTAAGGTTTGAAAAAGCAGTCTGATATCTTTCGTCTATTCTTGCTTATTGTAAATGTTAACTCCATGAAGTGTCACTGTTGTATGTTTGATTCCTATTAGTTTAGATAGACTTACCTAAAGACTTTTCAAGAAGTCTTTTTACGTGAATAAGCTCTACCTTTAGTTAGCATGACGTTTTGAATGGAAGAATCTATATTTTTAAGTTTGACAATGTAAATGTCAAAAACATATCTCCTGAGTACCTTTTCTGTGTTGCTCATTAGAATTGTGACATTGCGCAAGCCTGGTTTAAAGGTGGGTCTACGCAAGCAAAAACTTTTCAGCGAGCTCCTGCTTTCCGTCGTTTTCCAACCTGCCTAACAAACTCTTGAAATTCTTCGGAATTAACGCCCTATTTCAAGTGCGCTGCGCTTAGTTCGTCTTCTTTTTTGTTCGCCACTTGCAAGTTAATCATTTACTTGGAATAAAACTTGGGACATGAAGCGTAGGTACGCTTGGCATCATACAACGCTAAGCATTTCTTGGAGGACAACTTATATTGTAAAGAATTGACAAGTTTTCTTTGGCAGTGTAAATGGAAAAATTTGGCAACTCTCTGCCTTGACGGAAGAAAATGGCTAAATTTTACGATTGACACTACCAAGGTAACTTTTTAAGAAAACACTTCCCGTAGTAAGGAGGCTGAAATAGACGTTTCCGGAGAGACATACATTCTGAGCTAAGGGAAACCTATGACCAAACCAAAAAAGAATATCCATCATCCGTGAAAGATGTATCATATCTCCTCTGTAAACTCTTGTAATATATGTTGTCCTAGTAAGGTGGACAGTTTCTATTTATTGAAGGGTGTTCAACCAGTGTGTTAAAGCTTCGATTTACTACCAGTTTCTACTCTATGTGAAATAATGATCTTTTGAAAAGTGCATCTGCACAGTTTGAAGACATTAAAACTGCTTAGTGAAGTAAACTAGGGACATGCATCACTCCTAGTGAAGTAGTAGATTTTGCAGCGATTCTTTTTTAACCTTCTTAATTTATTTTTTGCCCGTAGACTCTAGGAAGTCTTGCCTGGCATATTCCATACGGAATATTCCTTTGCAGAGGTTGAAGTTTCTCAAAACGACTATATTTTCCTTACTTAAGTAACACCAGAAAGGTTTTAGACAAAGACTCAAAATAGATAAACCTACTGGTTATTAATTGAACTTTATGGAACACCACAAATCTGATTGGGTATTACCTTTAATATCTCATTCTGGCATTTAACTCCTATCACAGTTTACTTGTCATTTGAAAGTGCTACTTTTCTGTTGTCTAATAAAGCTGGTTGTTTTCAAAAATGTGACAAAAGAACTATTCGACGTGTTTCTGCTATTGAGCCACTCTTCATAAACGCGTGCTCCGTCGACTCTTTTCTTTTCTCAAAAATCAGTTATTTTTCTCTCTTTTACGTTTTGTTCTGAAATTTGGCATTAACCCTTTTACTTCTAAGAGGAGAACAATACAAAATTCGAGGAAAATCTTTTTATCGTAAAATGCTAAATAAAAAAGGCAAATACTACCCATATGATATGAAAATACAGCTGAAGACGTTTCATTTGAATGGCAGCCTGGAAGAATTTAATTGATACTCTCCACAAACTCCAAAATTAGAACTACGTCCCAATACTGAATAGATAGTAGTACCATTTAAGTACCGCTGAGGAGGATTCCTTTTCCGAGTGGTCGTGCAACACCATTGGTTTTCATAACTGCAGTCTAAATAGTTAGTACCATGTGAAAGTGCTACTGATGGGCCTACATTTGAATGGTCACACGATGTCGATAGTAATTTTCACAAACTCAAAAGTAAAACTTTAGTATTCTGCCTCCATAATTGGATTTGAAAGTAAAAAGTTAATGGTTTTGTTTTGTCAACTGAAAAACAAAGCTTCGCTTGAAAACTCAAAGGCACCGCACACCTGCTTGAAGTATAACAATTTCATGTTTTCAATTTAGACCGGGCGTTTGGGCATTCAGAATGAATTAGTTTCATTGATATGGTCGACGTCTTCGCAACTGGTTATAAAAATGATTTTCTGGTACCATGAAATGAAGTCCTGAATAAGTATAAATAGATTTGTAGAGATTAAAACTACTTGCACAGCTTACAATTCATAAAAACGTTTAATTTTTCACATCGGGTTTGAAACAACATACCACGATCATTAATTGATATCTCAACAGCTGTTTAGGGTGGCAGAGCACATAACAGTTGTGTCATGTCTTTGCGAAGACTGCTTTCGCAATCGTCCAACTGGCTAAAGTACCATGTCTCATGACAAGAGACTGTCGGATACGAATTTTCGTACAATGTTCATTGTTCCAGCTCTTCTGTCTATGGATGAATCCCTACTGGTTGCCTATTTGAATTAAACATTCTTCAGCAGTACTCTTAGGATATTGTTGGTTTCTTTATTTCTCATGAAGTGAATTCTGCTCTTTTTGTGAATCGGGACGTCAGTTACACTACTCTTGATAATGAAATGGTTAACTTCACTTCTTCGTCAAAGAAAGTAGCCCTGTCTCCACAAGTAGGAGGCGTGAATCCACCTGTCTTTTTCCTAGCCAGCCACCAGTAACACGTGCTTGATAAATGCACTGTTATTCATTTCTCTGTGTCTTTTTGAAATGGCTGCAATACTGTTTTGTATTGTCTAAGTTATTGGCTTTGATGAGGTATCTCTTTCATGGGCAATCTTGTCCATACATCTGTTAGCCGATATCCAGCATAGTAAAGGTGAATCCAGGCTTCGGCAGTATATTCTAACCATCGCTTAATATTTTAAACAACTCTCAAGTTCCCACGATCGTCCCTGAGTCATTCAGACTTTTTTGTTATAGTTTTCAAAACGATTCCTTTCCTAAGTTTGTTTCGGGGATCATTTCTCTCAACCGATTGTGTTGAGTCTTCTTGAGGGGTCTACTGTTATGTCGAAACTAGGCTTTGTCCATTCCTTAGTCTGCAAATTTATTAAATGTTACGTGCTGAATTCTACACGATGAAGAAATAGAAAAGTAAATCATGGTGATTATTATAGCATTCTAACGTTTTCACGCAAAAGGAGGAAATGTCTCAGCCACCTTAGCTTGTGTAGCCTTCCAGTACCTTATTGTTTGTTTTCGTCCAACAGATTTTCTTATCCTGTAGTCTCCTGAGCCCCGTGAACTAAAATATTCTTTGGATTTTTCACGGCTCATATCATGAGTTTGACTTATATTTTCAGTGAAATTTTCCAACACATTCTGGGAAAAATTTATGAATTACCATCGCCTTGTCGATGAAGGTCACTTGTCATTGTGTCTTATTTTATTTTCTTTACTGAAAAAGAAATATCGATGTTGTCCTTATCTGAGCAAGCCATCGGCTTTGATTTATTTTCCTCTCGTTGTAAAACACAGCTTTCTATTTCCTAGAAAACACACTGATGTCGCATTGTCAATCTTCGACAAAACATGTCCGCTTAAAAAAACATATCCGCTTAAACGAGCAGACTCGTGTATCACGGGAACTATGATGCTTCTGTTTGCCAAAGATGAACGGTGCTTGTCACAATTAAAAATCATGAAATTCATTAACTGATGCCAAATTATGCTTGAAAAATATTTTCGGGCTGAAGATTCCGAATACCACATGGCACATGGTGCCCACTAGACACAGCTGAACGCTGGAGTCTGTCGATTGCAAATTCCTACTCACGAGTCTCTTACCCAAGCATTTCGAAGCATTTATAAACACAACAGTAGGTTTCGGACGCCACCCGCCGTGAAAATTCACTGCGTCAATATAGTAAAACTGAGAACAGCCCTTTCCACTCAAAATAAAACTGAATAGGGATTTCTTGTGCGTAGGCATCGTAATATTCTTCAGTAAAGGCGATCACCAAAATCTCTCTCTATTTTTTTTTCTTTGTCAATGAAAGATTCAAACGCACGTGACTTTCACTCATGTCAAGGACACTGGTCAGTACGTTAGAGTTCCTTGCGCTATTTTATGCCATTGAACGTTTTCCGTTCCTTGGAATTTAGTGTAGAGTCGACCTACTTCGTTTTTCCCCTTGAAAATGATACCTAACATAACATCATCGATTGTTATAAGATATCTGAGACCGCCGCCTAACTTGTTGAAGTGATTTCTACCCGCAAAAAAGCCCGTACATTGAATTATTTCTCTGTCGATGACGACTGGCCGCGTGACTACTCTTTATGTCTTTTTGTATCTTCTTTTTTCGAAGATCGCATTTCTTTCAACACCGTTTTTCTTACTGATTGATCTGACTAGCAATTCCGTAACGTTAGCTTTTATCCCCTGTTGCGAGTTGAATATTTTCACAAGAACAATGAGCAGGTTAGAGCAGTAGGTTTTAACACGATCTTTTATCTCTTGAAGCTGGTATTGTTATCCTTCTTTACACGAAGCTAGGTAGCTTCCTCATTCAATGTGTTGTGTGGTATGGTATTCTCAGTTAAGTTGATAATAGTCTCGCACTGAGCCATAAAAAATGCAGTCACAGTGAATTAACAAATACACTGCTGTTCATTTCTGAGATTGTGTTTTGTGCCACGTGGTGATTTTAGGTCTTTTAGGGGAGAATTCGATCTGGTCTCATTGCGTTTTACTCTAAATGCTTTAAAGTGATTAGAAAAAAAACTTCATTACATAGAACGTCGATGGTTCCCACGTACGATTTCACCACTTTAACTCTAAAGGAAAGACTGAGTCACTTTCTATCGCCTTATAAACTAAACCACGAGAATCATAGTACGGCTGAGGACTGAGGTATTATTTGAGCGATCACCCTTTGATTCCTTGTAAAATTAGAACTACGTTTCATGACTCTTAACTGAATTTTAAAATGATTTTCCAAAATAGTGGAAGTCTTTTTCGTAATATGTCTCCCATTCAAGAGCAAAATAGCAAATGGCCTGAGACAACCCAGTTCTTGGAACTTACCGACAGCACCGTCTGCGCTGGTATTCTCCTGACACGCCCTTTGACTGCTCATAATTACCAAGCAGTTTACCAATACATGGTAGTTTATGTCAGAAGGGTTATTCGACAGATAATAACTCCTTAGGTAATACTGCAACTACTTAGACAAACAACAACGATCTGCAGCCCAATGAAGAAGCTAATATAACAGAATGGAAATCACCTGATCCGAAAGAAAGAGACCATTTTGACCCAACCAGACCCCGAGTTTGCCATCTATTCTTACCCTCTTTTGAGTTCCTACATGTATGCGAAATCGTGGGTATAAGCCAAACACATTAACCCACTAACTTACTTTCCTCACTGATGTCCTTTTCAATCACCTTTTTTCAAAGTATTGAAATTTTATTTTGTTTTGTCGGTCTTAGGAGATATACGCTGACCAATGTAAAAAGCGACAATATGTCGACTTTTAAAGGTGATAAGATGCGACTTTATGCTACTTTTTGTTATCTGATCGTGGATCGGTATTTCCTAATAAACCTCTATAATTCCGTTTGTGTATCAATATGATGTTATCAAGTGAAAGCTTATCAGCTTGAGATTGTTGTAAACAAATTCAGCCGACAGAAGTGTGTCTCTATAAAAAGAATCGCCGGTATCGCGTCTGATAAACACATTGCCTTTTAGGAAGAGCGAGATTAGATAGACATTCGCATGCGACTGATGATTTTAAATATTTAATTAATTTACCTGACAGTCCTGAGAGGCTTTGATTGTGTTTTGAATGACTAAGAACAAGACACCAAATAACGTTCCATATCTTGTGACGCGCATTTTAGTTTGAAGAACGAGAGAGTGAATTTTCTGAGTTATTATAATTTAAGTTTTGGAGTTAACAATTATGTCGCCGGAATTGTCTTCCTGTAGTTGCTTTGCATGTGATTTATATCTACTCACAGTTAGAATGGGGTACTGGACCGTCTGACTCAGCGACCTTTTTTGATTATCTCATTTATTGCAAGCATCCTCTTCATTCTCTTTTATGGTTGTGAAATCAGAAGGCTGAGTCAACAGTGTTACTTTTCAACCCCTCAAAAGGACATTTGCATATGTGCAGTAGAATCCTGATTTCTCGACCTCGGTTTTTCCAGATTTTCTACAATTCGAACCAAACTCAACTTCCCTTCACCAGTCAAATACAGTAATTTCACCCCGATATTTAGAGCCAATTTGTTTTTCCCAACGTGGTTTAAAAAATCGAGTTTCCACTGTATGTTGAAGTTAGGAAGTTTTAAAAAAGAGCATAGGTGCGTACCATCGTTGAAAAAAACCTCCAGGAAAATACATCGCGTGGTAGCTTGTGTTTCTTATCATCGAACAAAATAAGATTTAGCATTTTTGCCAATCTTGAGGTTGGATATAAAGAATAAAAGGATTATCTATCTAAATATAAAAACCTTGAGGCGATAGCGATTTTTAATTCATGACGCAGTGTATCCGGAAACGATCTTTATTGTACAATTTTCCGGTCAAGGGGCAATTCAATTTTGTGGAGCTTAGAAGGGACGCGTTTTCTATCATCTGTGAAAGTAGTATTCATTTCCTGTCGGGCGAGGCTTCCAGAATAAGGTAAGATGGCCGCTTTTTGAATGTGATCAGATGGAAAGGGGCAATAACCGAAGTGTTTGAGGGATCACTGATTACGGTAGTGTTGGTCAGGAATACTTTAGACTACAATCGGCGAACGCAGTTAAGAGAATAATGTCCTGCTGCGGAAATTTTGCCCTTTTAATTTTCATGTATTTAACTCACAGCGAAAATTACTTTGAAGTGACCTGAACGGCGCTGGAATTGAAATTTGTAGTGGTGGTGGTAAAATCTCATTTGCAAGGAAGCACCATTACTATGAGGTCGTAACTTGCGATTATTATTTGTTTCGAAACGAATTTAACAAAACATACAGGCTAAACCCAATCCTGAATTTAGCCGCTTCAGTTGGTGAAATCACATTATTCATGAGCCAGTTGGCCTTAAATCACTAGATAAAAGATTGCACCTTTACCCCTAAAGACATCCTACAAGTAGCTGCTATTCAGCTCTCTAACGATTGAATTGGTAAACCACCTCAAAAATCTTGTGTCTGGCATTTACTGAACGTTTGAGATTATCAAATTAAACCTATTTATTCAGGCTTTAAGTGCAACTAGACTCGAAGGAAATTATGCAGGTGAAGGCAAACCTCTTAACGTTTACTTAATATATATTTTTGTACTTTTATGTGAAATGCCGCTTTCGTAAATCACGTAATTTCTGAAGAGATGGATCTTTTGTCTTGTTGGAGCTTGCATGTGAGCACTGACCAAGCTAGAAAGAGTGTGCAGATAATAGGGTTGCCATGGCGAGGCAGGGGAAAAAGAATGTTCCTTGTTTTTACGGTCAGGCAAGTTTGCAATCTATACTCTAAGTACTTTGTAAAGTCGATGGGAAACCGGGACATTCTTCTCAGGTTGCCATAGGGTCGTGACCACTAAAGTAAAGACATTTTGGTCGTGACAAGTGTGCGACCACCCTGCAAGATCTATAAGCCACTGCAAGGAATGGAAAGACACTGCTGACGTTTCGAGAATTTGCTCTTTAAGTACTTAGCGAAAGGAGAAATGTAAACTTATCAAAACAAATATGTTCTGGTGTGATTTATGGAAAATGTAAGAATCGTTTTTTTGGGGGGGGGAGGAGCGATGGAGGAATGATCGTACACTTAAACCTTCAGGTGTATGTGCCCTTGCTCACATCCATAAATAAAATCCTTTGAATAATACACGCGGTATTGAAGGCATTGTTATTTCAGACTAGAAAGACAAAAGCAAGACTGTTAAACAGCATCTGCTAAAAAAGTGAAGATTAGGAAGAATGGCAACTCCGACAAAATCGGTGATTTTAAAAACCTGTGCAACGACGTGACGGATAAAATTGGGTAAAAAGCACGTTTCAGTCAGTGCTTTGATAACATTTGATACCTGGAAACTGTAGAAAACACAATGCCCAGTGCCTTTTAATAACTTCGCTACGGTTATCTTAGTCCACCGTCAAATGACTACCCCCGGCTTAAAGGAGTCTTCAATACCCACTACAGTAAGACCAACAGGAAGAGGAACATGTAGCTATTGTTCAGGGTGATCAATCACTAAAGAAATGTCATCAGGAATGAACGAGGTACTCACTAAAAGTTCACGCCTTTTTAAAAATAAAAATTTGTTTGTTCATGTTACTCAAGGCGAAAGTGCCGACATACATGACGTATTCTCTATTCGCTCTTGCTTAAGCGTTGAAATATCCCTTGAGAAAGACTACCTGATCTTTTGAGTAATTCTGGATGTTGTCTTGTACCTTATACTGTGTTTGAGAACAATGTTACTAGCGTGGATCATCAGCCACTCAGTCTGTTATTATTGTTTGAATGATCTGCATGCGGTCAATGTCAATGTCAATATCAAACGCTTCGGTTAAACAACTTGAAAATAAGAATTGGATGGGAACAAATATCAGTAACTTTAGATGTTTATCAAGGTTTCTTTGCAGTTCTCCCTTTCTGATCACGCTATCGCAGAGCTTTGGACGATCATCTTGTACTTTTTGTACATCGTTTACTTTTTTGTTCATTGTCTTCTTTTTATTAAAGCCCTCACAAAGAAGGTGCATACTCCAAATCGGTGAATATATTAAAAGGTCCGGGTTTGCTGTTAACTTGAAGAGCTGGCTAGAATATTTGCAGGGGAATATAAAGCATATAACTGAATTTCTTTTTTACATTGTTACTTTTCTCATCATTGTAATTATTACGAGTGAATGTCTTTACATGCGGTTCTGTAACGATAGCGTTGGACATTTTGAATAGCTATCAAATAGACGGATCATTGTAGCAACTGAACAAGACTGTGTTTTACTTGGTATCTTTTCTGTCTTCGAAGTATTACATATTTGTTAGTTTTCGGGATTTTAAAAAGTTGTAAAGCATTCTTTCACAAGACAAATATTTCGTAGTTGCAGATATCAGCTGTTCTTTCTTCAAGTGATTTAATTTTAAGTTTCCAGCGTTGACTTTATCATCACAAGCTGAGCTATTCTGGTGCTTTTTATTGTCTGACGGTAAATAATAAAAGAACAAAACACCGGGTTTTTCTGTCTCAATTTAGATTGTATTGTATTCGGTCAGATACCGAGAAACATGCATACCAGCGTCCGCGGTCTTTAAGAAACACCATTCACAAGTCAGTCTGTAGCTCACACACAAAAAAGTTTAAAATTAGAAAAGTCGCTTTGCAGACTATCGAAAGTCAACTCATCAAACCGGCAACAGAGCACCAAACCTACAAATTTCCTCGTTCACCTGCAAACGTTTCCAGTTTTCGTCACCAGCCGACTCAAACTTCGTCTTCTCCAGAGAAAGGCTCGATGTTTCTTAAATCATTAGGCTGTTTCCGGTTGTCCTTTTTCTTTTAAAGTCCCTTGTTTATCTCGGTTCTTCACGTTAGCTTTTTCAGCAAGAATGGAACAGTAGACTTGAAGAAGTACTCAGAATATATCAATTAACAGAAGAACCACGCATCGGTAGAAGGAATACAAAACGAAGGTTCGAGTTGCCTCTCCCATAATTTAATTCCCCCTTTTTTTCCAATAGGAAATATGTCATAGATTTATGGCCTATGTGTCGGTTTACCATGGGTATTCTGCAAGAAAACGAACGGTACCTGCGTAAGCGCATTTCATTTACCTTGCTTTTGATATAAAACTACAAGGTTTATGAGGTCTATTGGAATTTTCGTGGACAAAGGTATTCGCAGCTGTCTAAGCTAAGCACGCCGCAACTCAGTGTGAGGTTATTAATATTACCATTCGGTTCTCTTACTTGGGTCCTCGCAAATTAAAACAGGTGTTTAAGAGAACTTGCTTTTAAACAGCGGAAGAGTTAATATCTTCATATGTTTTTAAGCAATAAGAGAAATCCTTGAGTCAGATGCGTTGATTTGTTTCTTTCTCACAGACGTCTGGATGTAACCCTAACCTTTTATAGTACACACATGCACTTTATAAATATTGAACAATGCTTTCCGTTGTAGTGCTTATTGTTTGTTGGTCTATTTTTGCATTTCGAAATTATCCTCTTTTAACTTATTATGATTACCTTTTTGTTACGTTTCATTATCATTGTTTTTATTACATCCACATGGCAAGCCATGCTGTTAGCCATACGTTTCAGCGTGTGGACTTTTTACCTCAGCAGAGGAATCATTTTTATAGCAGTATTATGTTAAAAAAAGTTGACTTAACTTTGCTCCCAGACTGGTTACTTAAGAAACCTTAAAATATCTGCGCCCCCATGGTTAAAGTATGTAAACTCTGACTAAATAACCCCCATGCCACTTACGTGCTGTAAAGCTCTTTACACTAATTTCAACTTTTCTTCATTTATGCATGCAATTTTTGTCAGTTCTTTTCACAATGTAGAATTCACTCATTTCTCTGGCCTTCTTCTTTCTTTTTTCATTGTGATCTGCTACTTGAATTAAGAGGCATAATTACGCGACATTAGCATGATTCACCAACACTGCCAAGGAAAACCTGCGAAGACTGCTCGTCTCAAATTTTTTTTCTATCAGGTACAAATACTGACTTGTTTGACGCAATTGTGTTTCTGTCGATACGCGTTTTTTATCTATATGATAAAAGCGTATGCTTTCATAGCCAAGTTTATCCATCTTTGTTTAGTTGTGCTTTTAGCGCTCCCTACAAATGGTGTCTCATATGAATTTCGGTCGTAAATCAAGCCATCAGGTCCATTACGTTCTAATATAGAAACGTTCCAGTTGACGCGTATTTAACTGCAAACGTTACTTTCTATGTGTTGCCGGCATGTTCGTGTATAAAATTCAAGCTAAAGTATATTTTATGATAGCACGTTGGATTGACTGTAATCCGAAATATGATTAAAAGGAATTAACTCTGTTTATCTCTTTATATAACCGCGCAGTAAAATCTGGCTGGCATACAAATTCTAGATATATGCAACGTAAGTAGGACAACCTACAAGTGGACAGGATGTGATAAAATGTCTCTTTGTATACTTATTCTGGATTAAAACCAATCGAACACACCCATTATCAGTACGGAGACAGTTTTCTCTGGTATGAAGGAAGCTTCTCAGTGAGTCAATACCTTCACCCGAAACTGACCCGACCGACGTTTACCTTTATATTTTCTATAATTTTTGTGTTGTGTACACAAAAGCAGATATTACACGAGTCGCTAACCGGAGCGTACTGATTCTAATAGCCTCAAGATAAAACTCTTCAGTTAACTTTCTTTCCATATTAAAGTTCCCAAGTGAAACTTACTGAATATACCATCAACTTTCTGGCAGTGGGGACTTGCTTTAGTAAACTATAATTGTATAACTCCGCTAACAGTACATTGGGAATAAAGAAATAAGTTAAATGGCTTGGTTGGACTACTTGCTATTTACACAAATTGTTCGGTTGCAAACCTCTTTAAAAAAAAAAGTAGTCAATTGCAGTTGGCCTTGTAGGAGAAGGTTTCGCTATAAAGTATTTTTCAAATAAGCTGGAAAGACTGAAAGTACCAGAAAAAAAATCATCGCCTCAAATGATGTTTGCAATGGCACGAACCATATAAATTTCCACTGCGTAGGTAACCTAAGCCAATTCTCCTGCCACCTCAAGACTCTGGTGACGTTCGACCTCAAGATTCTGGTGACGTTCGAAATGTAGCGTGAAGAAACGAGATTTGTAATTCATTTAGTTTGATCGTGGCTGCTTTTTATTGTTTCCCAATTTTACCATCGGACTGCTCCTTTTGCGATTACCGCATGTCGAGAAACACTGATATACGTGGTACACGATTAATTTATCTGTGTTTAGATCACCTCTTAGCAAGGTAAGGCAAAGACGGTAAACGTGTTTGACTTGGATCAACAGATATACATGTATACTACAAAGAAACCATCAGTCGTTGCTGATGAAATATCAGCTAACGCAGGACAAATAAAGTATTTCACTTAAATCCTCAACTCCGTAAGTTTTATTGCAGTTTGAAAGGGAGTTGACGTCAAAGGCGTCAACTTGCTCACATAATATTGTATGCTACTCAGATGCTCTTAACTATAATTAATTGATCTGTACTAATGCTCTCAGCTACGTATGTCTGCATGTGTTTCACCATACTAAATATCACTGAGAATAACTATCCGGATGGGCCATCACATGGAAGACCCAATCCTTAAGAAGCTCCACTCTGGCGTAAATCCCATAATAGTTTGGCTCAGCACAGCTCTTGCCCCAGCTAGTATCTCCCACAAGATACCATTTGCCGTTATCCTCGCACACTAGTGGTCCACCTGAGTCTCCCTGGCAAGCATCTATGCCTCCCTCTGGAAACCCTGCGCATAGCATTTCGGGGGTAATCTGGTGTGCTGCATACGAGCCATTCTTGGTACAATTTTGATTCGATACCAAGGGGACCTTGGCCTGCTGAAGTTCGTCTGGTGATGGTCCCCCTGGTTTTAGTGTTCCCCAGCCGGTTATCCAACATTCAGATCCGGGGGGAAAGCTGATATTGTCGTCGGGAAGACATACCAGACCTACACCGTCTTTAATAATGGCAGGTCGGTCCAAGCGAATAAGGGCAATGTCAAAATTGTAACGGGCCAGGCTGTTGTATTCTTGATGGAAATAGATCTTTTTTATTCCAAAGTCTTGCTCAGAGCCAATCAAAAGTGAGGTGTTTTTATAATGCGCACCCATCCTGTGAAAAAGAGAAATAGATCCTATAATCAACATTTGCTTCGAGTCCGGTTACTATATGAAAAGTTAAAATTTCATTATCATATTGTATTTGAAAGTGGCGTTGGAGATACTCCCAAGGGGTCTCTTTGACATCTGAAAGCAATAACTAAGTGGCAGTGGATCGAATCAAAATTTTAACAATGCGCGAAAGTCAGACTTTATTTTCAAGGATTCTCTGTTGAGAAACGTTTTGAAATTTTACTACCTGACCATGTGAGTACCGTAATCTTCTTCTCTGATATCAACTACGCAGTGGGCAGCGGTCAACACCCATTCTAGGGTTACCAGAGATCCTCCGCAAAACTGCTTCCATTCCCCTTTGCTCTTCTGGTTCATGAGCATTGCCTGCCACGGCCAAGAGTTTGGAATCGCCACGGTGCCGCCCACAATTCGAGTATGGGGTTTGAATCCACAAGAGTGAACAGCTAGATATAGAAAGAAACGTAATCAGGCCATCACATGAGCAGAACCAAGACCAGGTTCATATATATTACTGTTGAGGAAAATCCATTGTTCTTGCTCATTTGCATTAGGTTCGGCGCATGTAAAATGCAACGTTTGAACAAGGCCTTTTTAAGGTTCTTTCGCTGAGTAGCATCAGGTTCAAATCTTCTTTTTAGGATCTCTACTCATGCAAAGGAAGGTTTTATGCTCTTGTGCCACAGTCAAACCTCATTAATACGGACACTGTAGGGGCCATGGGAAGTGTCCGTATTACTGGGGTGTCCATATTAAGCGGTTGAATTTAGAGAAAATGTAAGGGGTTTCTTCCCGCAAGGACAAATGAAACTGTCTGTAATAATCAGGTGTCCGTATTAAGCGGGTGTCCGTAAAGCGGGGTTTGACTGTATTAGGATTTCGTTTAAGTCTCCTAGGTTGACTGAGTGATGTATTGTAAAGCGTGTAGCGGTTCATGTAAGATGTAAATGTTTGCTCCCTTTTCTTTAATTAGAAAATTTTCAAAACGTTTAACTTTATGCAGGAAACGTAGAGAATTGAGGTTAATGGATAGGGTGCGTATCGATTGAAACTTCACATGACTGTTACGTTACATCAAGCAAAGACTGAAAAGAACTTTAGTCAGCAATGCAACTTACTTGGGGGAGTGGGGATGGGTGTTGGTTGTGGTGAGCTTGGCTGTGCTGAACTTGGGTTTAACCCACAATTGCTATCCTTGAACACCATTACGTCATCAAGGGCTATATCGCCCTTATAGCCCGTGCCAGCCAATCCTTCGAACACCACCTGTGTGTTCAATAACACATTAGTTGGTTGAAGTTTCAAGGTTGCCAGTCATAGGTTATACCGACTTACTATGCGTCCAACCTTATGAACTATTAAAACAAATAAACACAAGATACTCTCAACCTTTATTGTGAAAGAGATAAATTGTGCTATAAATACCATGCTCAGGTATCGAAGTATGTCAAAACCTTTCAACAGATGATCTGGCAGCTTCAGTCCTACCCTTTTATCAGCCATGACAAGTGTCATAAGTAGGTGGGATATCTTCTTTCGAGAATTAGGAGTGTTGTTAACAGTGACTGACGTTTCGACGACTAATGCGGTAGTCATCAAGTTTCTTTGAATCTGAAGATGACTACCGTACAGATTGTCCTATTCAGTAATACTCTTACCTGGAGGATCACTTTTCACCTACTTATGACATGGGCCTCTAGGTTCAAACCATTACCCATAGACCTTATTCCCTTTGCTGGTAATGCTGATCATAAATCTTGGTGGAAACAGAGTCTGAGAGCATGCGTTTGTACAGAGAATACTCCCCTTAAGGTGGCTAAACACTGTTTTGGCAGTTTGTGAGTATGTCATTTGTCAAATCACGGCAAGAGAAAGGTTTCAGCTCACAAGCTGAAACTTGGCAGGTGAAAAATTTACTGATGAAAGCTTATGATTGACAGGTAAAATTTAACGTTTTCGTAGTTTCCATGGCAAGATAAACGATTGAATGCAACCTTAAAATTTCACTTTTGCTCAGCTTACATAAAATTCTCATTACATTTTCCTGTAAACTTGCACACAGCTTACTGTCATTTGAAACTTATTTGACCAATTTTTAACAGACGGGTTTTTAGATAATCAATAATATAATTGTACTGTAATTATTAAATGTGTTACAAAATTCGTCTGCTCAACTTTCATTTTAAAGTTCTCATTATTTAAAATGCGATAAAAGTAGAAATTCTACCAAAGATCACAAAATTTTAATGAGTAGATTTTGAGAGATCTTCTTCTGTGTAACATTGCCTTTTTCACCGCCATGTTTGTTTGTTCAATTTAAGACGCGCTATCGCTGACCGGCTGCAAAACTGTTCAGCCACTTTAATGCAATGATTTGACTGATTTGTCAGTACTTTCTTATTGTTTTTCTTAATACATAGTTGCTTTTCTGGCCTGTTCATTTAAATATCACGATATTCATTCGATTTAGCCAATTCCACGCAAGTGTGGCACGAAACTAATAAAAAATCCCTCCCGCCTCGCTGCTTTTCGCCTTAGTTCTCTCTGCGCCTTCCCTTAACTCAGCGTCTGGAACAGGCTAACCTGCAATCTATTTGTAAATTTCGTCCGCCTTTTTTCGCAGCTTGAAAAAATTGAGAACTCCGTACCATGTGAATCTTTATTGTGCGTTTCCCCCAAAATGCTGTGCACGAGTGAAAAAGACTACTTGAGCAACGCCTTAAAAATGCTCGATTTTCATTTTCGGTATAGATACATCACCTTTATGGTTGAATCTTTGGGTATGTTTAATGAAACAGAACCAAAATGCCAGTCATTTCCCAGCCTCCCTTGCTTGCGCCAAAGAAGAGTTCTAGAACCGCTATGGGTCTGTGAATATACTGAAAGCTGCCGGATATTATGGCCATGCATGTGAAAGTAGAAACTGAGACAGTTTCCGTCAGCATTGGAGATCTCGGGACTAATTAAGCGCGCAGCTTCTCGGTTTAAGCGCGGGTAAGATGTCTCGATGTACATATACGATCCTGTTTGCAAAAAAGATAAAAAGCCAACTTTTGTTAATATTGAAAAGGTTAAAATTAATTAAAATTTACGAATAACCCGAAGAATATGTTTTATTTTATAAAATTTAGTAGTTTATTAATTTAACATAAGTACTCGAGAGTTAAATGGCAGAGAAAAATGAATCTTGAATCCAGAATCGAAGACTGTCTTGAATTACCTTAATTACATGGTTAGAATCCTATGTATGAACAAACATGTTTCCCTGAAATTCCAGGCATAACGCGTGGATTGGCACATCATTTTCCCTGTATTTCTGAAGCCAGTTTCATTTTGAGCTTTTATATACACTACAAAAAGTGGGCATGTTGATTTACAGTTGACCTGTTCCTGTTGAATGATCTCCCGAGGGTCCAGTGAAGGGGCTATAGGTAGACCCAGTGTTGTTGCTCCATTGAAACTCAGCGTTCGGATCATGCTCATATCCGCACAGACCTCCTTCAAAGTCACAAGTGCCTGACGCTGCAAATAAACATTTATTTATTTGTTTGTTTGTTTATTTATTTATTTATACGTCTTTAGCAAAGCCTCTGTTGGAGTGATTATATAAATCGATTCCCTGTAGAATATTCCCCGAATCAACGAACTAAACCTACAGATTTCGTTTATTCACAATGCACAAGGGGTAGTGGCTTAAAAATTGTTCACTGGATTAGCACCTAATTATCCTTGTTCCAAAATTGCTTTTTTGGAGTTGACACATCACTGAAGAACAAAATGTCTCTTGTTCTTCCACTTCAGTCTTACTGGATTACTGTTTTGGGACTCCATCGCTTCTTTTATTGGTTGTGCTGTAAACTGGGTCAAAATTTGTCCCCCCAACCAATTCCAAGCGCAAGCTAATCATGGACAATTCTGGTGCGTTGTTTGGATCATCTTTCCCGTTTGTGCGGTGGAAGGCACTCTCGCTTAGGGCCTTTGGGGCGTGCTACAAGAAGTTGTTCAATAATGATTTATCAACACGACGCTTAGTGTAAAGCAGGCTCGATGTCTCACTACCATCCTGGTTAAAACGTTTGGGACACTTAGTCATTTACATATGATCTATGCATTTTTCTACCAATCCGCCTCCCCCTCCTGGACAGTGTTGGGTGTTACGGGTCAAAAAGGTTTGAAACATCTTTCAAACTGCATGGACTTCAGCTTTGTTCGGGGGTGGAGGGGGAAACCCAAGCAAAGCTGTATTTACAATTGGAATTGTCGGTCACTCGCAAATCCCCCACCAAAAAGAGGAGGGAAGAGGAAGGTGTTGCAAACCCTTTTGGCCGAATTGTAGATTAAGAGGACAGGAGTTATAGCTTTTAATAATCCACATCAGTTTTAATTTGATTTGATTTAATTACGTTTGCCAATTCTTGACAGGGTCACCGCAACAGCGCTTGGCGCCAATTTCTGCTCCACATCACACTGGGGACTAAGTCCCCCAATCTTAGCGAATACTGTGTGGGTTCTTTAACGTCCCACAGAATTTACAATGTGCAAAGGTTGTGAAACGTGACCTACATTTTATCGTCCTTATCCGAGAAGACCAGAAAGTCTAACCGTTTGCAGATGTTTTTACAAAGGCAGCACTTTTTCTTCAAGTTTTAAAAGGCCCTGAGTATTGTTCAGGCCGAAGATTGAACCAACGGCCTCCTGCTCAGCACACCGGCCCTTATCCAAATGAACTAACCAGGTGGCGGTTTTTGTCATTGTAGATTTTGCGTAGTGATGTAGTGCTTTCCAAGTCCTGACTATTTGACCCCGATTAAATCAAGTTTCATTCGTTTTTCTCTTATTAAATCATTCATTGATGAATAATTTATGACTCTATACCATTTATAGTTATCAGTTCTAACCGGGTAGATTCCAACTCGGGTAGAAATACCACACGGGAAAGGACAAGGCTGTCTGTAGTATTTTGCTATGTTGGGATATAGTAGTGGTCATAAGCATGAGTGAGCAATTTCATTTGGGATGGAGAAGGTTCATTACCCTAGAATAGCATGACACAAAGCTCTATCAAGAATTAAGTGTGTTATTGAACCAGAAAGTTTGTTTCCTAGCTTAAGCTCGGCAGCCTGTACACTTAGGACGATTGTTTCCTTGTTTATGGTTGGTAAAAAGCATAGCCTAGAAGAGGGAGTTAAATAAAACTCGTTTGCTAGTAACCGCTTTGTATTTTTATTGACATCATTGTTAAATTAAGAAAAGTCAAATCGTACAGTTGGATGTTACATGTTGCGTCCGTTTGCACACTCTGTTGCATGTTGTTGTGTGCTGTTGCGCAAAGTTTGAAACCGGTCATACTTTTAGCCCCGTGCAAACGGACGTAACATTGTTGGCCAGCAACTCCCAACATTTTTGGAAGTTGTTGCGTCCGTTTGCACGTAGCTTTACTGAAACAATGAAGACGAAAATGCACCCAACATCCAAAGTCAAGATCTTAGGCAAGGTACAACTACTTATTGGCGATAGTTTTTTTTTTTTTGTTTTGTTTTGTTTTTGTTTTTGTTTTTGTTTTTATTATTATTTGTTTGATTATTTTTTGCATTGCTGTTTTTGTCATTCTTAAGGAAGTATTAAGAAAATTGAAATAACATAACAAAGAGTGTGTCGATTTTGAAAAGAGGCCTAGTTAACGAAGAAGGAATTTCTGAAAGCTTTGTGCGAGAGTTGTGAATAGAGAAGCTAAATATGATTTTGATTCTTATCGTTTTGCCATATCAGTGAAAAGACAATACATTTGTTCTCTCAAAAATACCCTGTAAAATACTTTTCTTTTGGGATTTTACTTTGCAATTGTATTTTTACAACCGTTTTCACCGAAAACGTGCAATGATATAATGCATAAGCAACGTAAAGTATAACACTAGTCATCTGACCCCAGTAAGAAATCGCACAGTAAACACGGGCCCTTCGCGAATTAAACAGCTGCAAACAAAATCCATAATTTGCCAACAATGAATAATAGAAAACAGTAAAGGTTTGACCTGTATTTTCAGTTTTATTTGTTTTGCTTTTTTAGAAAAATCCCGTTCACATGTCACATAATTGGCTCTTTTTATCCCTCAAAGACCTTAAGAGCGCTTCGCTCGCGGCATAATCCCTAACAGGGTTCCTGGATACACAAAGGCCTAAGATAACCTAACTTTGGAATCAGAAGGCTAAAAACTGAATACTTGTAAGCTATGAGAAACTTAACAGGAAATCAAAAAACTTGCTGATCTTGTTCGAGCGTCACACTTCCAACTAAGATCAACTCTCCGGCAGAGGGAGAGTCTAGTTTATGTGTTTACAATTTGACCGGTCTTTCTAAAAGCATTCTAACTTGAATTAGTACTTATTTTGTGTGTGTGTTTTTGATGTTAAAGCTGGATATTTTTCTCAAGTTTCATAATGACCGTCCCTAAGGGGACACTTTCCACTTGTACATGGTTGTACAAGCACAAAGTTTTTGGTACTGAATGAAAAATCAAATAAGGAAGAAAGAATGAATGAAAGAAAAATTTACCTGCAGTGGCAGTAGAAATAGCTGCGAAGTAAAAAATAAGAAAACCAAAGAGAAGGGAGATTGCCATGACCACTTCTAAAGATTTATCCAGGGATAACTGAAAAGAGTGCTTTAACGATTACTTTTAGTATTCGGTGTGTTAGCAGCTGTCTTGCGCGCTTGACAGTGAATGATGCCTTTTCATTGTACTCGTGCAGAGAAATAATGCACGGTTTCCACCTGACCAAATCCTTTGACAAAAGGGGAACAATTAATCACACTTTCTTCACTTTTCCAAAATAATAGTTTGGGTGTTTGTTTGGATGTGTTGTAAGAAATTTTTTTTTATCTAAGGGCCTGTTTACATGAAGGTGGGGGACCCCAGGTAGGTGAGGTAACATGTGGCGGGTTACCCCACCTAACATGTAAACGTGATCACATTAAAATGAGAGATTGTATGGACGGGCGGGTTACCCCACCTAAGCGGGTTACCTCACCTATCTGGGGTCCCCCACCTCCATGTAAACAGACCCTTAGTTAATTTTTATTTTTCCATTATTTTTGGCTATGTGTGTGTAATAAAAACAGTAATAATGAAAAGTAAAAAAGGTAATAATAATATGTATGCTAATAAATTTGAAAAGAAGGAAAACAAAACTTAACTGAAAAAAAACTACAACAGATACTTGCATTGTCAACTCCTAGGCTTGAGCTCCTAAATATAAAAAATGTAGGGAAAATAAAATCGATGTTTGCCAACATAATTTTATCTTTGATGAACATCATATTTTCCTTGTCTATGAGCATGGTCATGTATAATAATGGTGTTAAGAAGAAGAAACATTTGCAGCCATGGATGACGTTGAACCTTAACGTAATCATTGCGTTATATAGATATGATTAGGGAGACTCACTAATAAGCGTCCTGAGGGCACTTGAAGCAGGCTTCAAAAAGACTGCAAAAAAGCCCGTTTTGTTGTTCAGGTTAAATACGCCAGAGATAATTAGAAAGATCTGGGGTGCGGGTGAGAACGGAGAGTAAGACAGGGAGCAGACACAAAAATACGTGACGTTCTAACAGTAAGGCTTTCTCAACTAGGAAAATAATGAAATAATTTCAGGAAATAATGTTTGGTGACTTTCTCGATAGCAAACAAACCCTTACAGACAAAAATGTATCTCTTATATTGTCACCAAATTGAATTTTTTTCTAGAGCCGTTAACCCATGATTTTGGCCAGACAAATTTGGAATTTTTTCATCCTTTGTTTTTGGCGGAAAAATGCAAAGAAATAATCTTTGGTGATGTTCCCACTAGAAAACATCCCTTTAAAGACTATAAAAATTTCCATCTTATCTGGTCGAGGAATTGGATTCACTTTAAACATGATTATTGTATTTTATTTTTTAATTTTTTATTTATTTTTTTTTTATTATTATTATGCCTATTATATTCGTGCTTTGTTTTTGCATAATGTTTGGTGATGTTCTACATGGAAAATAAGCCTTTCTAGGTGATAAAAATTTTTATTCTACAGTCGTCGATTTAAAAATTGTTTCCAAAGAAGTTAACCTTATCATTTTGGTTAAAAATTTTTTAGCTTCCAATTGAAAGTTTTAGGAAAGTGAGAATTTCATCGTATTTTCGGTTCCGAAAATTTTAGGATTCCTTAATTCTCTACGAAAAATAGCTTAACTTGGGGAGTGAAATGGAAAAAATTAAACTTCAGAAAATCGTAAGGAATTTATTAGATAAGCTTCGAAAATTGTACATGCATGGAACGGTCATCTAGAAATCTTTAGCCTTCCTCAACCTATAGAAAATTCTAGGCAGTTTTTGTTTCTCCGATTTAATTACCTCCGTTCGTCTCAACAAGGCTTAAAGAAATATATTAAACTAATTTATTCAACTTCATTTCTTTGTGCATTATATTCTACATGGAAAATAAGCCTTTCCAGGTTGTAGAAATTTTTATTCTACAGTCGTCGATTTAAAACTTGTTTCTAAAGAAGTTAACCTTATCATTTTGGTTAAAAATTTGAAATTTTTTCATACTTCTGGGCTAAGAAATTGCATAGAATAAGGTTTGGAGATATTCTCAATAGACACAAGCCTATCTAGCCAAAGACCCTGTTCGCTCTACACAATTTTGTTTCTTTTGCAAAACAATCTGTCACCAGTAAGCCAGTTGTAGTTTTCTCCCACCAAACTTTCTCAACTATCACCAAACTTCCGCTGAAAGATACCGTCGAGAACATTTGGAGAATGGACAAATCCAAGGAAATAATCCTTGATGATGTTTATGGACTATAAAACCATGCATGGTATATGTGACCCTCCACAGGATTTTAATGCTAAAGGTGAAAGCACGCGCACGACACGCTTTCACTTTAAAACAAAAGAATTTATTTAAACACGCTTTAGCACGCTTGCAATCTTGCCTCATTAGCAATTTCTTTTGTTTCAGAGGACACGCTTGAGACAATTAAGCGTGAGCAAGTCGAACAAAAGAGCGTGTTAAAGTTTTCAAACAAAAGCTCCGTGCGAAAAAGCACAACATGCTTTCAGTGTGCGCAAAAGCACGCAAGGTGTGTTATCTATAAGCTAAATAAATTTCCTCTACAAAAAGGAACCGTAAGTGATTATGAACGGCACCCTTTTTTGGTAACTATCGAGAAAGAAAAAGTTATACCTCAGCGATCGAAGCGATAGTATCTGATTGAAAAAACGTTGTCGCTTGAAAAGTATAAACAGTGAACGGTGGGACCTACTGGATTTATGGGTAGAACTATATTAGCATTGCAAAATCAAAGTTCTTTGCAGAAATGTTTACTGACGAAGCTGTGCAAGGGTTATCTTAACTTCCCTTAATTTAAAACACATTTGCAATTTTCTCAGAAACAGTGGTCTTTCGGACTTAAGTCACTTTCTTGCCGATCGCAGCAATCGCGATCAAATAGAAATCATCAATCATCACTCATTTCTCTGGCCTTCTTCGTTCTTTTTTCATTGTGATCTGCTACTTGAATTAAGAGGCATAATTACGCGATATTAGCATGATTCACCAACATTACCAGGGAAAACCTTCGAAGACTGCTCGTCTCAAATTTTTTTTCTATCAGGTACAAATACTGACTTGTTTGACGCGATTGTGTTTCTGTCGATACGCGTTTTTTATCTATATGATAAAAGCGTATGCTTTCATAGCCAAGTTTATCTATCTTTGTTTAGTTGTGCTTTTAGCGCTCCCTACAAATGGTGTCTCATATGAATTTCGGTCGTAAATCAAGCCATCGCGTCCATTACGTTCCAATATAGAAACGTTCCAGTTGACGCGTTTTTAACTTGAAACGTTACTTTCTTTGTGTTGCCGGCATGTTCGCGTATAAAATTCAAGCTAAAGTATATTTTATGATAGCACGTTGGATTGACTGTAATCCGAAATATGATTAAAAGGTATTAACTCTGTTTATCTCTTTATATAACCGCGCAGTAAAATCTGGCAGGCATACAAATTCTAGATATATGCAACGTAAGTAGGCCAACGTACAAGTGGACAGGATTTGATGAAATATCTCTTTGTATTCTTATTCTGGATTAAAACCAATCGAACACACTCATTATCAGTACGGAGACAGTTTTCTCTGGTATGAAGGGACTTTCTCAGTGAGTCAATACCTTCACCCGAAACTGACCCGACCGACGTTTACCTTTACTATATTTTCTATAACTTTTGTGTTGTGTACACGAAAGCAGATATTACACGAGTCGCTAACCGGAGCGTACTGATTCTAATAGCCTCAAGATAAAACTCTTCAGTTAACCTTCTTTCCATATTAAAGTCCCCAAGTGAAACTTACTGAACATACCATCAACTCTCTGGCAGTGGGGACTTGCTTTAGTAAACTATAATTGTATAATTCCGCTAACAGCACATTGGGAATAAAGAAATAAGTTATATGGCTTGGTTGGACTACTTTCTATTTACACAAATCGTTCGGTTGCAAACCTCGTAAAAAAAAGTAGTCAATTGCAGTTGGCCTTGTAGGAGAAGGATTCGCTATAAAGTATTTTCAAATAAGCTGGAAAGACTGAAAGTACAAGAAAAAACTTCATCGCCTCAAATGATGTTTGCAATGGCATGAACCATATAAATTTCCATTTGGTGGGTAACCTAAACCAATTCTCCTGTCACCTCAAGATTCTGGTGACGTTCGAAATGTAGCGTGAAGAAACGAGATTTGTAATTCAGTTAGTTTCATCATGGCTGGTTTTTATTGTTTCCCAATTTTTCCATCGGACCGCTCCTTTTGCGATTACCGCATGTCAAGAAAAACTGACATTCATGGCACACGATCAATTTATCGCTGTGTTTAGATCACCTCTTAGCAAGGGAGTAAAGAAATAAGTTAAATGGCTTGGTTGGAGTACTTGCTATTTACATAAATCGCTCGGTTGCAAACCTCGTAAAAAAAAGTAGTCAATTGCAGTTGGCCTTTAAGGAGAAGGATTCGCTATAAAGTATTTTTCAAATAAGCTGGAAAGACTGAAAGTACAAGAAAAAACTTCATCGCCTCAAATGATGTTTGCAATGGCACGAACCATATAAATTTCCATTTGGTGGGTAACCTAAACCAATTCTCCTGTCACCTCAAGATTCTGGTGACGTTCGAAATGTAGCGTGAAGAAACGAGATTTGTAATTCAGTTAGTTTCATCATGGCTGGTTTTTATTGTTTCCCAATTTTTCTATCGGACTGCTCCTTTTGCGATTACCGCATGTCGAGAAACACTGACATACGTGGTACACGATTAATTTATCTGTATTTAGATCACCTCTTAGCAAGGTAAGGCAAAAAAGGTAAACGTGTTTGACTTGGATCAACAGATATATGTATGTATACTACAAAGAAACCATCAGTCGTTGCTGATGAAATATCAGCTAACGCGGGACAAATAAAGTATTTCACTTAAATCTCCAACTTCGTAAGTTTTATTGCAGTTTGAAAGGGAGTTGACGTCAAAGGCGTCACCTTGCTCACATAATATTGTATGCTACTGAGATGTCCTTAACTATAATTAAATGATCTGTACTGATGCTCTCAGCTACGTATGTCTTTGCATGTGTTTCACCATACTAAATATCACTGAGAATAACTATCCGGATGGGCCATCACATGGAAGACCCAATCCTTAAGAAGCGCCACTCTGGCGTAAATCCCATAATAGTTTGGCTCAGCACAGCTCTTGCCCCAGCTAGTATCTCCCACAAGATACCATTTGCCGTTATCCTCGCACACTAGTGGTCCACCTGAGTCACCCTGGCAAGCATCTATACCTCCCTCTGGAAACCCTGCGCATAGCATCTCGCGGGTAATCTGGTGCGCTGGATACGAGCCATTCTTGGTACAATTTTGATTCGATACCAAAGGGACCTTGGCCTGCTGGAGTTCGTCTGGTGATGGTCCCCCTGGTTTTAGTGTTCCCCAGCCGGTTATCCAACATTCAGATCCGGGGGGAAAGCTAATATTGTCGTCAGGAAGACATACCAGACCTACACCGTCTTGAATAATGGCAGGTCGGTCCAAGCGAATAAGGGCAATGTCAAAATTGTAACGGGCCAAGCTGTTGTATTCTTGATGGAAATAGATCTTTTTTATTCCAAAGTCTTGCTCAGAGCCAGTCAAAAGTGAGGTATTTTTATAATGCGCACCCATCCTGTGAAAAAGAGAAATAGATCCTATAATCAACATTTGCTTCAAGTCCGGTTACTATATGAAAAGTTAAAATTCTATTATGATATTGTATTTGAAAGTGGCGTTGGAGATACTCCCAAGAGTTCTCTTTGACATCTGAAAGCAATAACTAAGTGGCAGTGGATCGATTCAAAATTTTAACAATACGTGAAAGTCAGACTTTATTTTCAAGGATTCTCAGTTAAGAAACGTTTTGAAATCTTACTACCTGACCATGTGAGTACCGTAATCTTCTTCTCTGATATCAACTACGCAGTGGGCAGCGGTCAACACCCATTCAAGGGTTACGAGGGATCCTCCGCAAAACTGCTTCCATTCCCCTTTGCTCTTCTGGTACATGAGCATTGCCTGCCACGGCCAAGAGTTTGGAATCGCCACGGTGCCGCCCACAATTCGAGTATGGGGTTTGAATCCACAAGAGTGAACAGCTTGATATAGAAAGAAACGTAATCAGGTCATCACATGAGCAGAACTAAGATCCGTTTCAAACATATTGCTGTCAGGAAAATCTATTGTTGTTGCTCATTTGCATTAGATTCGGCGCATGCGAAATGCGACGTTTAAACAAGGCCCTTTTAAGGTTCTTTCGCTGAGTAGCATCAGGTTCAAATCTTCTTTCTAAGATCTCTACTCATGCAAAGGACGGTTTTGCGCTCTTCCACAGTCAAACCTTATTAATACGGACACTGTAGGGGCCATGGAAAGTGTCCGTATTAACGAGGTGTCCATATTAAGCGGGTTAAATGTAGGGAAAATGTACGGGCTTTCTTTCCTCAAGGACAAATGAAACTGTCTGTAATAATCAGGTGTCCGTATTAAGCGGGTGTTCGTAAAGCGGGGTTTGACTAGTACTTTAGCTGGGTTTCGTTTAAGTCTCCTAGGTTGACTGAGTTATGTATTGTAAGGCGAGTAGCGGTTTGTGTAAGGTATTAATTAGAAATTTTTCAAAACGTTTAACTTTATCCAGGAAACGTAGCGAATTGAAGTTAATGGATTGGGTGCCTATCGATTGAAACTTCACGTGACTGTTACGTTATATCGAGCAAACTGAAAAGAACTTAAGTCAGCATCGCAACTTACTTGGGGGCGTGGGGATGGGTGTTGGTTGTGGTGAGCTTGGCTGTGCTGAACTTGGGTTTAACCCACAATTGCTATCCTTGAACACCATTACGTCATCAAGGGCTATATCGCCCATATAGCTCGTGCCAGCCAATCCCTCGAACACGACCTGTTTGTTCAACAACACATTAGTTGGTTGAAGTTTCAAGGTTGCCAGTCATAGGTTATACCGACTTACTATGCGTCCAACCTTATGAATTATTAAAGGTTTCTCTCATTTTTAATTTGTTCTTAACTTAGTTCCCGATGCTTAAAAGGTTATCAGGATCGCTTTATTTTGATCATTATCATGATCATCATTATTATTATTATTATTATTATTATTATTATTATTTTTATTATTATTATTATTATTATAATTATGCCATTCCTTTTATATTTTTTTGTTGCCCATTATTAAATTTTTGTGGCTTAACCAAAGCCAAGGAACTCTCGATATTCATATGAACACAAGATACTCTCAACCTTTATTGTGAAAGAGATAAATTGTGCTATAAATACCATGCTCAGGTATCGAAGTATGTCAAAACCTTTCAATTGATGATCTGACAGCTTCAGTCCTACCCTTTTAATCTTCTTTCGAGAATTAGGAGTGTTGTTAACAGTGACTGAATCTGAAGATGACTACCGCACAGATTGTCCTATTCAGTAATACTCTTACCTGGAGGATCACTTTTCACCTACTTATGACATGGGCCTCTAGGTTCAAACCATTACCCATAGACCTTATTCCTTTTCCTGGTAATGCTTATCATAAATCACAAGATAGAAATCTTGGTGGTAACAGAGTCTCAGAGCATGCGTTTGTACAGAGAATACTCCCCTTTAAGGTGGCTAAACACTGTTTTGGCAGTTTCTGAGTATATGTCATTTGCCAAATCACGGCAAGAGAAAGGTTTCAGCTTACAAGCTGAAACTTGGCAGGTGAAAAATTTACTGATGAAAGCTTATGATTGACAGGTAAAATTTGACGTTTTCGTAGTTTCCATGGCAAGATAAACGATTGAATGCAACCTTAAAGTTTCACTTTTGCTTAGCTTACATAAAATTCTTTCATTAGATTTTCCTGTAAACTTGCACACAGCTTACTGTCACTTGAAACTTATTTGACCAAATTTTAACAGACGGGTTTTTAGATAATCAATAATATAATTGTACTGTTATTATTAAATGTGTTACAAAATTCGTCTGCTCAACTTTCATTTTAAAGTTCTCATTATTTAAAATGCGATAAAAGTAGAAATTCTGCCAAAGATCACAAAATTTTAATGAGTAGATTTTGAGAGATCTTCTTCTGTGTAACATTGCCTTTTTCACCGCCATGTTTGTTTGTTTAATTTAAGACACGTGCTTGCGTTGACCGCCTGCAAAACTGTTCAGCCACCTTAATGCAATGATTTGACTGATTTGTCAGTACTTTCTTATTGTTTTTCTTAATACATAGTTGCTTTTCTGGCCTGTTCATTTAAATATCACGATATTCACTCGACTTTGCCAATTCTATGCAAGTGTGGCACAAAACTAATAAAAAATCCACCCCGCCTAGCTGCTTTTCGGCTCTTTTCTCTCTGCGCCGTCCCCTAACTCAGGGTCTGGAACAGGCTAACCTGCAATCTATTTGTAAATTTTGTCCGCCTTTTTTCGCAGCTTGAAAAAATCGAGAACTCCGTACCATGTGAATCTTTATTGTGCGTTTCCCCCAAAATGCTGTGCACGAGTGAAATAGACTACTTGAGCAACGCTTTAAAAATGCTCGACTTTCATTTTCGGTATAGATACATCACCTTTATGGTTGAATCTTTGGGTATGTTTAATGAAACAGAACCAAAATGCCAGTCATTTCCCAGCCTCCCTTGCTTGCGCCAAAGAAGAGTTCTAGAACCGCTATGGGTCTGTGAATATACTGAAAGCTGCCGGATATTGTGGCCATGCATGTGAAAGTAGAAACTGAGACAGTTTCCGTCAGCATTGGAGATCTCGGGACTAATTAAGCGCGCAGCTTCTCGGTTTAAACGCGGGTAAGATGTCTCGATGTACATATACGATCCTGATTGCAAAAAAAGATAAAAAGCCAACTTTTGTTAATATTGAAAAGGTTAAAATCAATTAAAATTAACGAATAACCCGAAGAATATGGTTTATTTTATAAAATTTAGTAGTTTATTAATTTAACATAAGTACTCGAGAGTTAAATGGCAGAGAAAAAAATTCACAAAACGTAAACTCCATGAAATTTACTGGATTCGTCACGCATTCGGGAAGGTCTTCTTTGGTGCAAAAAGGCTGTGCTTGTTATGTATATGTTCTATATTTAAGGGAATCCGGAATCCAAGTTTTACTGACAATGAATCTTGAATCCAGAATCGAAGACTGTCTTGAATTACCTTAATTACATGGTTAGAATCCTATGTATGAACAAACATGTTTCCCTGAAATTCCAGGCATAACGCGTGGATTGGCACATCATTTTCCCTGTATTTCTGAAGCCAGTTTCATTTTGAGCTTTTATATACACTACAAAAAGTGGGCATGTTGATTTACAGTTGACCTGTTCCTGTTGAATGATCTCCCGAGGGTCCAGTGAAGGGGCTATAGGTAGACCCAGTGTTGTTGCTCCATTGAAACTCAGCGTTCGGATCATGCTCATATCCGCACAGACCTCCTTCAAAGTCACAAGTGCCTGACGCTGCAAATAAACATTTATTTATTTGTTTGTTTGTTTATTTATTTATTTATACGTCTTTAGCAAAGCCTCTGTTGGAGTGATTATATAAATCGATTCCCTGTAGAATATTCCCCGAATCAACGAACTAAACCTACAGATTTCGTTTATTCACAATGCACAAGGGGTAGTGGCTTAAAAATTGTTCACTGGATTAGCACCTAATTATCCTTGTTCCAAAATTGCTTTTTTGGAGTTGACACATCACTGAAGAACAAAATGTCTCTTGTTCTTCCACTTCAGTCTTACTGGATTACTGTTTTGGGACTCCATCGCTTCTTTTATTGGTTGTGCTGTAAACTGGGTCAAAATTTGTCCCCCAAACCAATTCCAAGCGCAAGCTAATCATGGACAATTCTGGTGCGTTGTTTGGATCATCTTTCCCGTTTATGCGGTGGAAGGCACTCTCGCTTAGGGCCTTTGGGGCGTGCTACAAGTAGTTCTTCAATAATGATTTATCAACACGATGCTTAGTGTAAAGCAGGCTCGAAGTCTCACTACCATCCTGGTTAAAACGTTTGGGACGCTTGGTCATTTACATATGATCTATGCATTTTTCTTCCAATCCGCCTCCCCCTCCTGGACAGTGTTGGGTGTTACGGGTCAAAAAGGTTTGGAAAAATCTTTCAAAATGCATGGACTTCAGCTTTGTTCGGGGGTGGAGGGGGAAACCCAAGCAAAGCCGTATTTACAATTGGAATTGTCGGTCACTTGCAGGTTGGTTTCAAGGTTGTGAAACGTGACCTACGATTTATCGTCCTTATCCGAGAAGACTAGAAAGTCTAACCGTTTGCAGATGTTTTTACAAAGGCAGCACTTTTTCTTCAAGTTTTAAAAGGCCCTGAGTATTGTTCAGGCCGGTGTTTGAACCAGCGGCCTCCTGCTCAGCACACCGGCCCTTATCCAAATGAACTAACTAGGTGGCGGTTTTTGTCATTGTAGATTTTGCGTAGTGATGTAGTGCTTTCCAAGTCCTGACTATTTGACCCCGATTAAATCAAGTTTCATTCGTTTTACTCTTATTAATTCATTCATTGATGAATAATTTATGATTCTATACCATTTATAGTTATCAGTTCTAACCGGGTAGATTCCAACTCGGGTAGAAATACCACACGGGAAAGGACAAGGCTGTCTCTAGTATTTTGCTATGTTGGGATGTAGTAGTGGTCATAAGATTGAGTGAGCAATTTCATTTGGGATGGAGAAGGTTCATTACCCTAGAATAGCATGACACAAAGCTCTATCAAGAATTAAGTGTGTTATTGAACCAGAAAGTTTGTTTCCTAGCTTAAGCTCGGCAGCCTGCACACTTAGGACGATTGTTTCCTTGTTTATGGTTGGTAAAAAGCATAGCCTAGAAGAGGGAGTTAAATAAAACTCGTTTGCTAATAACCGCTTTGTGTTTTTATTGACATCATTGTTAAATTAAGAAAAGTCAAATCGTACAGTTGGATGTTACATGTTGCGTCCGTTTGCACACTCTGTTGCATGTTGTTGTGTGCTGTTGCGCAAAGTTTGAAACCGGTCATACTTTTAGCCCCGTGCAAACGGACGTAACATTGTTGGCCAGCAACTCCCACCATTTTTGGAAGTTGTTGCGTCCGTTTGCACGTAGCTTTACTGAAACAATGAAGACGAAAATGCACCCAACATCCAAAGTCAAGAACTTAGGCAAGGTACAACTACTTATTGGCGATGGTTTTTTTATTATTATTATTATTATTATTATTATTATTATTATTATTATTATTATTATTATTATTATTATTATTATTATTATTATTATTATTTGTTTGATTATTTTTGCATTGCTGTTTTTGTCATTCTTAAGGAAGTATTAAGAAAACTGAAATAACATAACAAAGAGTGTGTTGATCTTGAAAAGAGGCCTAGTTAACGAAGAAGGATTTCTGAAAGCTTTGTGCGAGAGTTGTGAATAGAGAAGCTAAATATGATTTTGATTCTTATCGTTTTGCCATATCAGTGAAAAGACAATACATTTGTTCTCTCAAAAATACCCTGTAAAATACTTTTCTTTTGGGATTTTACTTTGCAATTGTATTTTTACAACCGTTTTCACCGAAAACGTGCAATGATATAATGCATAAGCAACGTAAAGTATAACACTAGTCATCTGACCCCAGTAAGAAATCGCACAGTAAACACGGGCCCTTCGCGACTTAAACAGCTGCAAACAAAATCCATAATTTGCCAACAATGAATAATAGAAAATGGTAAAGGTTTGACCTGTATTTTCAGTTTTATTTGTTTTGCTTTTTCAGAAAAATCCCGTTCACATTTCGCATAATTGGCTCTTTTTATCCCTCAAAGACCTTAAGATCGCTTCGCTCGCGGCATAATCCCCAACAGGGTTCCTGGATATACAAAGGCCTAAGATAACCTAACTTTGGAATCAGAAGGCTAAAAACTGAATACTTGTAAGCTATGAGAAACGTAACAGGAAATCAAAAAACTTGCTGATCTTGTTCGAGCGTCACACTTCCAACAAAGATCAACTCTCCGGCAGAGGGAGAGTCTAGTTTATGTGTTTACAATTTGACCGGTCTTTCTAAAAGCATTCTAACCTGAATAAGTACTTATTTTGTGTGTGTGTTTTTGATATTAAAGCTGGATATTTTTCTCAAGTTTCATAATGACCGTCCCTAAGGGGACACTTTCCACTTGTACATGGTTGTACAAGGACAAAGTTTTTGGTACTGAATGAAAAATCAAATAAGGAAGAAAGAATGAATGAAAGAAAAATTTACCTGCAGTGGCAGTAGAAATAGCTGCGAAGTAAAAAATAAGAAAACCAAAGAGAAGGGAGATTGCCATGACCTCTTCTAAAGATTTATCCAGGGATAACTGAAAAGAGTGCTTTAACGATTACTTTTAGTATTCGGTGTGTTAGCAGCTGTCTTGCGCGCTTGACAGTGAATGATGCCTTTTCATTGTACTCGTGCAGAGAAATAATGCACGGTTTCCACCTGATCAAATCCTTTGACAAAAGGGGAACAATTAATCACACTTTCTTCACTTTTCCAAAATAATAGTTTGGATGTTTGTTTGGATATGTTGTAAGAAATTTTTTTTTTATCTAAGGGCCTGTTTACATGAAGGTGGGGGACCCCAGGTAGGTGAGGTAATATGTGGCGGGTTACCCCACCTAACATGTAAACGTGATCACATTAAAATGAGAGATTGTATGGACGGGCGGGTTACCCCACCTAAGCGGGTTACCTCACCTACCTGGGGTCCCCCACCTCCATGTAAACAGGCCCTTAGTTAATTTTTATTTTTCCATTATTTTTGGCTATGTGTGTGTAATAAAAACAGTAATAATGAAAAGTAAAAAAGGTAATAATAATATGTATGCTAATAAATTTGAAAAGAAGGAAAGCAAAACTTAACTGAAAAAAAACTACAACAGATACTTGCATTGTCAACTCCTAGGCTTGAGCTCCTAAATATAAAAAATGTAGGGAAAATAAAATCGATGTTTGCCAACATAATATAATCCTTGGTGAACATCATATTTTCCTTGTCTATGAGCATGGTCATGTATAATAATGGTGTTAAGAAGAAGAAACATTTGCAGCCAAGGATGACATTGGACCTTAACGTAATCATTGCGTTATATAGATATGATATAGGGAGACTCACTAATAAGCGTCCTGAAGGCACTTGAAGCAGGCTTCAAAAAGACTGCAAAAAAGCCCGTATTGTTGTCCAGGTTAAATACGCCAGAGACAATTAGAAAGATCTGGGGTGCGGGTGAGAACGGAGAGTAAGACAGGGAGCAGACACGAAAATAGGGAATGTTCTAACAGTAAGGCTTTCTCAACTAGGAAAATAATGAAATAATGTCAGGAAATAATGTTTGGTGACTTTCTCGATATCAAACAAACCCCTACAGACAAAAATGTATCTCTTATATTGTCACCAAACTGAATTTTTTTCTAGAGCCGTTAACCCATGATTTTGGCCAGACAAATTTGGAATTTTTTCATCCTTTGTTTTTGGCCTAAAAATGCAAAGAAATAATCTTTGGTGATGTTCCCACTAAAAAACATCCCTTTAAAGACTATAAAAATTTCCATCTTATCTGGTCGAGGAATTGGATTCACTTTACCCATGATTATTGTATTTTATTTTTTATTTTTTATTTATTTATTTATTTTTATTATTATGCCTATTATATTCGTGCTTTGTTTTTGCATAATGTTTGGTGATGTCCTACATGGAAAATAAGCCTTTCCAGGTTATAAAAATTTTTATTCTAGAGTCGTCGATTTAAAAATTGTTTCCAAAGAAGTTAACCTTATCATTTTGGTTAAAAATTTGAATTTTTTTCATACTTCTGGGCTAAGAAATTGCATAGAATAAGGTTTAGAGATATTCTCAATAGACACAAGCCTATCTAGCCAAAGACCCTGTTCGCTCTTCACAATTTTGTTTCTTTTGCAAAACAATCTGTCACCAGTAAGCCATTTCTAGTTTTCTCCCACCAAACTTTCTCAACTATCACCAAACTTCCGCTGAAAGACACCGTCGAGAACATTTGGAGAATGGACAAATCCAAGGAAATAATCCTTGATGATGTTTATGGACTATAAAACCATGCATGGTATATGTGACCCTCCACAGGATTTTAATGCTAAAGGTGAAAGCACGCGCACGACACGCTTTCACTGTAAAACAAAAGAATTTATTTTAACACGCTTTAGCACGCTTGCAATCTTGCCTCATTAGCAATTTCTTTTGTTTCAGAGGACACGCTTGAGACAATTAAGCGTGAGCAAGTCGAACAAAAGAGCGTGTTAAAGTTTTCAAACAAAAGCTCCGTGCGAAAAAGCACAACACGCTTTCAGTGTGCGCAAAAGCACGCAAGGCGTGTTATCTATAAGCTAAATAAATTTCCTCTACAAAAAGGAACCGTAAGTGATTATGAACGGCACCCTTTTTTGGTAACTCTCGAGAAAGAAAAAGTTATACCTCAGCGATCGAAGCGATAGTATCTGATTGAAAAAACGTTGTCGCTTGAAAAGTATAAACAGTGAACGGTGGGACCTACTGGATTTATGGGTAGAACTATATTAGCATTGCAAAATCAAAGTTCTTTGCAGAAATGTTTACTGACGAAACTGTGCAAGGGTTATCTTAACTTTCCTTAATTTAAAACACATTTGCAATTTTCTCAGAAACAGTGATCTTTCGGACTTAACTCACTTTCTTGCCGATCGCAGCAATCGCGATCAAATAGAAATCATCAAGTGCCAGGATCGCTAAATTGTATTTCTTTTATAGCGATTGCAAGGATCGTAGTGATCAAATGAAGACCAGCCTGCTTTTCTAGATGTACCAATATTCCAAAACGGTTTCAATGTTGCTTAATTGATCCGGCCGGCAATAACACAAAAAGCGAAACCGGTATTTAAACAATGTATCCAAATTTGTTCTTCTTGAAATATTACATCGCGTATGCTTCAGTCTTATTGTCCAAATTCCGTAATCATCCTGTTGTCTTTCTTGTGATTGCCGTCTGTTTTCCAACCATCTAAACAAACATTCGGGTATGAAGTTACGGCGACCGATTTAGCGTCATCAGAAGTATTACGGCCTACAGTTATTTAAGTGTCTTAAATAGTCTGCTACACAGCCGTTTTAGTGTCGTCATGCAACGCTCCCTCCACTGAAAACGGCCGTGTAGCAGACTATTATTTAAGCGGCGCGAAAATAATTTTTTATTATGTCGCGCTAGTTTACTGCGTCTTTTAAATGCCTATTCTGATGCACGAGTGGATTTTTCACCCTCCTGAAACTTGGTAGTGCCTTGAGGACTAAATTAAAACAAAGAGAAATTTAAGATAAGACATTAAAAAAAAAACAGTCGCTTTTATATTTACAACCAATCCTCCCCCATTCTACAATGTTTTTAGTTTACAGATTCTTGTTTTTTTCGTCCTGTGAAGAACGAGATATAGTACACGTTTGCAGCGCTTGATTCGTCTTAGCATAGCACAACGAGATATCTTCACATAAATTATGATTGATAGCCCTTCTTTCGTCAGGGGCACCTGACGGCGATTTCCTCCTAAATGCATCCTAGCATCCTAGGACAACTTCAGTCGTTTCGAAATTACAAGGGCTTCAACATCATTTCCCGAAAAATTTAGCTTCCAATTGAAAGTTTTAGGAAAGTGAGAATTTCATCGTATTTTCGGTTCCGAAAATTTTAGGATTCCTTAATTCTCTACGAAAAATAGCTTAACTTGGGGAGGGAAATGGAAAAAAACTAAACTTCAGAAAATCGTAAGGAATTTATTAGATAAGCTTCAAAAATTGTACATGCATGGAACGGTCATATAGAAATCTTTAGCCTTCCTCAACCTATAGAAAATTCTAGGCAGTTTTTGTTTCTCCGATTTAATTACCTCCGTTCGTCTCAACAAGGCTTAAAGAAATATATTAAACTAATTTATTCAACTTCATTTCTCTGTGCGTTATGTTCTACATGGAAAATAAGCCTTTCCAGGTTATAAAAATTTTTATTCTAGAGTCGTCGATTTAAAACTTGTTTCTAAAGAAGTTAACCTTATCATTTTGGTTAAAAATTTGAAATTTTTTCATACTTCTGGGCTAAGAAATTGCATAGAATAAGGTTTGGAGATATTCTCAATAGACACAAGCCTATCTAGCCAAAGACCCTGTTCCCTCTACACAATTTTGTTTCTTTTGCAAAACAATCTGTCACCAGTAAGCCATTTCTAGTTTTCTCCCACCAAACTTTCTCAACTATGACCAAACTTCCGCTGAAAGATACCGTCGAGAACATTTGGAGAATGGACAAATCCAAGGAAATAATCCTTGATGATGTTTCTGGATTATAAAACCATGCATGGTATATAGTCACAAAAACTGTAGATTTTTCAAAGGGGTTAACCCATAATTTTGGTCAAAAATTTGATTTTCGTCATAATTCGTTTGAACTTTAAAATGCAATAAAGTAATGTTTGTTGGTGTTTTCAAAGGAAAATAAGCTTTTCAAGACTGTAAAAAGATGCATGTTATTTAGCCACTAAATAGGAGATTTTCCAAAGGGGTTAACCAATTTTTAGCCAAAAATTTATTGAATTAAAATTTATTTAAATAATAACTGGTGATATTCTCGATAGAAAAAATAGCCTTTCTAGACAATGAAAAAGTGTATGTAATATAGTCACCAAACTGGAGATTTTCAAAAGGTGTTGACCCAAGACTGGCCAAAAATTTAATAAATTTTTTATGTTTCATTTTTGACGTTAAAATGCGATGAAATAATATTTGGTGATGTTGTCGATAAGAAAAAAACTCCTCTCTAGACTATAAAAAAGGCATGTTATATAGTCACTAAATTGGAAATTTTCCACAAGAGTTAACCCATGATTTTTACCCCCAAAAAACCTTCGTTTTAGACTTTAAAATGCAATAAAATAATGTTTGTTGATGGTGTCGATGAGAAACGATCCTTTCTAGAATATTCAAAAAGAATGTTATATAGACACTAAATTGGAGATTTTCCAAAGGGGTTAACCCACGACATTCGCCAAAAATGTGAATTTTTTTCATGCTTCGTTTTAGACTTTAAAATGCAAAGAAATAATGTTTGGTGATATCCTCGACAGAAAACAATCCTTCCTAGACTATAAAGACATGCATGTTATATAGTCACTAAATTGGAGATTTTCCAAAAGAGTTAACCCATGATTTTTACCCCCAAAAAACCTTTTTTCTTCGTTTTAGACTTTAAAATGCAATAAAATAATGTTTGTTGATGATGTCGATGAGAAACGATCCTTTCTAGAATATTCAAAAAGAATGTTATATAGACACTAAATTGGAGATTTTCCAAAGGGGTTAACCCACGACGTTCGCCAAAAATGTGAATTTTTTTCATGCTTCGTTTTAGACTTTAAAATGCAAAGAAATAATGTTTGGTGATATCCTCGACAGAAAACAATCCTTCCTAGACTATAAAGACATGCATGTTATATAGTCAATAAATTGGGGATTTTCCAAAGGAGTTAAGAAATTTGAAAATGTTTCATACTTCGTGTTAAGTGTGAATGAAAAAATGTTTCTTAATGTTCGCGATAGAAAACAAGCCTTTCTAGACTATAAAAGCATGCCTGTTATACAGTCACCAAAATGAAGATTTTCCAAGGGGGTTGACGATGAATTTGGCCAAGTATATGAAATTTTTCATACTTCGTTTTAGATAATAAAATCGAATGAAATAATGTTTCATAATTTTGTCGATAAGAAACAATCTGTTGTAGACTATAAAGACATGCATGTTATATAGTCACTAAATTAGGGATTTTCCAAAAGAGTTAATTCATGATTTGGTTGAAAAATTTGAAAACTGCATTTTACCCTTTAAAATGCAAAGAAATAATGTCTGGTTATCTTCTTGACAGAAAACAATCGTTTCTAGGCTATAAAGAACATGCGTGTTATGTAGCCAGTAAATTGGAGATTTTCCTAAGGGGTAAACCTTTGATTTTTGCCTGAAATATAACATATTTAATACTTCGCTTTAGACTTAAAAACCATTGAAATAGTGATCTTTCAACGTTTTGGGATGTTGTCGATAAGAAATAATCATTTCTATTCTATAAAAACATGCCTGTTATATAGTCACTAAAAGTTAAAAGGTTAAACTATGTTTTAAGCCAAAAGTTTGATATTTTTTCATACTTTGTTTTAGACTTTAAAACACATTGAAATAGTGATTGTTGATGTTTTCGATAAAACATAATCCTTTAAAACATGCATTTTATATAGTCACTAATCCGGAGATTTTCCGAAGGGATCAACCCATGATTTTGGCCAAAAACATAAATTTTTTCCTACTTCGTTTTAGACTTTAAAAGTCTTTGAAATAATTTTAGCAAAAAATATAAAATTTATGCATACTTCGTTTGAAACATTAAAACACTACCCAACAATGTTCCCTGGTGATCTGACGATAGAAAACATTCCTTCCTATCACTAAATTGGAGATTTTCCAAAGGGTGTAACCAATGATTTTGGCCAAAAATTTCAAATTAGTTAATACTTTGATTTAGACTTAAAAATACATTTAAATAATGTTTGGTGATGTTCTCGAGAGTAAGGGATCCTTTCTTGACTCGAAAAGCATGCATGGTATCTAGTCAGCACATTGGAGATTTTCCAAAGGCATGCATGGTATCTAGTCAGTAGATTGGAGATTTTCCAAAGGCGTTACCCATGATTTTGGCCAAACGTGAAATTTTTTTTATATTTCGTTTTAAACTTTCAAACGCATTTGAAATAATAATTTGGTGAGGCTCTCGTGAGAAAACAATCCTTTCTAGACTAAAAAAACATGCATGTTATATCGTCCTTTAATTGAAGATATTCCAACCCATGATTCTGGCCAAAAATATGAAATCTTTTCGTACTTTGTTTTAGACTTTAAAACACGTTGAAATAAAGTTAAGTGATATTCTCGAGAGAAACCGATCCTTTCTATACTAGAAAAGCATGCGTGGTAAAGGGTCATTAATTTAAAGATTTTTGAGCGGGGTTAACCCATGATTTTGCTCAAAAATATGAATCTTTTCAAGACTTTGTCTTATACTTTAAAACAAATTGAAATAATACTTGGTGGTGTTATATAGTCACTAAACGTGAGATTTTCCAAAGGGGTTAACCCATAATTTTGGCCAAAATATGAAAATTTTTTTCTACTTTGTTTTAGACTTTAAATCACATTGAAATAATTTTTGGTTATTTTCTCGAGTGAAAACGATCCTCTCTTGCCTCGAAAAGCATGAATGGTATATAGTCATTAAACTGGAGATTTTCCAAATGGGTTACCTCATGATTTTGTCTAAAAATATGAAATTTTTTAATGCTTTGTTTTAGACTTTAAAACACATTAAATAATGTTTGGCGATGTTTTCCGGAGAAAACAATCCTTTGTACACTTAAAAAAATGAATGTTATATAGTCACTAAACGGGAGATTTTCCAAAGGGGTTAACCAATGATTTTGGCCAAAAATTTGAAGTTAGTTAATACTTTGATTTAGACTTAAAAATACATTTAAATAATGTTTGGTGATGTTCTCGAGAAAAAACGATCCTTTCTTGACTTGAAAAGCATTCATGGTATTTAGTCAGTAAATTGGAGATTTTCCAAAGAGTTAACCCATCATTTTGCCCAAAAATCTGAAATTTGTTAATAGTTTGATTTAGACTTTAAAACACATTTGAATAATGTTTTGCGATGTTCTCCAGAAAAAAAACAACCCTGTCTAGACTCAAAAAAACATACATGTTATATAGTCACTAACCGGCAGATTTTCCAAAGGGTTTAACCCATAATTTTGGCCAAAAATGTGAATTTTTTTTATACTTCGTTTTAAATTTTCAAACACATTGAAATAATGTTTCGTGATGGTCTCGAGAGACACCGATCCTTTCTATACTTGAAAAGCATGTAGAGTCATTAATTTAGAGATTTTCGAAAGGCGTTAACTTTTGATTTTGCTCAAAACTATGAACTTTTTCAATACTTTGTCTTAGACTTTAAAACACATTAAAATAATGTTTGGTGAGGTTCTCGAGAGAAAAAAATCTTTTCTAGACTTAAAAAACATGCATGTTATATCGTCCTTTAATTGAGGATATTCCAACCCATGATTCTGGCCAAAAATATGAAATCTTTTCATACTTTGTTTTAGACTTTAAAACACATTGAAATAAAGTTAAGTGATATTCTCGAGAGAAACCGATCCTTTCTATACTAGAAAAGCATGCGTGGTAATGAGTCATAAATTTAAAGATTTTTGAACGGGGTTAACCCATGATTTTGCACAAAAATATGAAATTTTTCAATACTTTGCCTTATACTTTAAAACACATTCCAATAATGTTTGGTGGTGTTATATAGTCACTAAACGGGAGATTTTCCAAAGGGGTTAACCCATAATTTTGGCCAAAATATGAAAAGTTTTTTCTACTTTGTTTTAGACTTTAAATCACATTGAAATAATTTTTGTTTATGTTCTCGAGAGAAAACGATCATCTCTTGCCTCGAAAAGCATGAATGGTATATAGTCATTAAATTGGAGATTTTCCAAATGGGTTACCTCATGATTTTGTCTAAAAATATGAAATTCCTTAATGCTTTGTTTTAGACTTTAAAACACATTTAAATAATGTTTGGCGATGCTTTCCGGAGAAAACAATCCTTTGTACACTTAAAAAAATGAATGTTATATAGTCACTAAACGGGAGATTTTCCAAAGGGGTTAACCCATAATTTTGGCCAAAAATATGAAAATTGTTTTATAGTTTGTGTTAAACTTTAAAACACATTGAAATAATGTTTGGTGATGTTCTCGAGAGAAAACGATCCTTTCTTGACTCGAAAAGTATGCGTGGTATCTAGTCACTAAACTGGAGATTTTCCAAAGGGGTAAGCCATTATTTTGGCCAAACCTGTGCATTTTTTTTATAGTTCGTTTTAACCTTTAAGACACATTGAAGTAATATTTCGTAAGGTTCTCGATAAAGGATAAATGTTATATCGTTCCTTAATAAAGGATATTCCAACCCATGATTGACACCAAAAATATGAAAGTGATGTTCTCCGGAGAAAACAATCCTTTGTAGACTTAAGAAAAATAAATGTTATATAGTTACTTAACGGGAGATTTTCCAAAGGAGTTAACCCATAAATTTGGCCAAAAATATGACAATTGTTTTATAGTTTGTTTTAAACTTTAAAACACATTGAAATAATGTTTGGTGATGTTCTCGAGAGAAAACGATCCTTTTTTGACTCGAAAAGCATGCATGGTATCTAGTCAGTAAATTGGAGATTTCCCAAAGGGGTTAAGCCATGATTTTGGCGAAACCTGTGAAATTTTTTTTATAGTTCGTTTTAACCTTTAAGACACATTGAAATAATATTTCGTAAGGTTCTCGAGAGAAAACAATCGTTTCTAGACTAAAAAAACATGCATGTTATATCATCCCTTAATGGACATTCCAAATCATGCTTGTTGGCAAAAATATGAAATCTTTTCATGCTTCGTTTTAGACTTTAAAACACATTGAAATAATGTATGGTGATGTTCTGGAGAGAAAACGATCCTTTCTAGACTCAGAAAGCATGCATGGTCTCTAGTCAGTAAATTGGAGATTTTCTAAAGGGGTTAACCCATGATTTTAGCCAAACATGTAAAATGTTTATTTATAGTTCGTTCAAGACTCTTAAACACATTAAAATAATGATTCGTAATCTTCAAGAGAGAAAACCATCCTTTCTAGACTTGAAAACCATGGTATATGGTCATTAATTTGGAGATGTTCCATGATTTTGGCCAAACATATGAAATTTTTTCATGCTTTGTTTTAGACTTGGAAACACATTTAAACAATGTTTTGCGATGTTCTCCAAAAAAAGCAATCCTTTCTAGACTCAAAAAGCATGCATGTTATATAGTTAGTAACCGGGAGATTTTCCAAAGGGGTTAACCCATAATTTTGGCCAAAACTTTAAAGCACATTGAAATAATGTTTGGCGTTGTTCTCGAGAGAAAATGATCCTTTCTACACGTAAAAAGCATGCATGATATAGAGTCAATAATTTAGAGATTTTCGAAAGGGGTTAACTCATCATTTTGCTCAAAACTATGAAATTTTTCAATACTTTGTCTTAGACTTTAAAATACATTAAAATAATGTTCGGTGATGTTCTCGACAGAAAACAATCCTTCCTAGACTATAAAGACATGCATGTTATATAGTCACTAAATTGGAGATTTTCCAAAAGAGTTAACCCATGATTTTTACCCCCAAAAAGCCTTTTTTCTTCGTTTTAGACTTTAAAATGCAATAAAATAATGTTTGTTGATGATGTCGATGAGAAACGATCCTTTCTAGAATATTCAAAAAGAATGTTATATAGACACTAAATTGGAGATTTTCCAAAGGGGTTAACCCACGACGTTCGCCAAAAATGTGAATTTTTTTCATGCTTCGTTTTAGACTTTAAAATGCAAAGAAATAATGTTTGGTGATATCCTCGACAGAAAACAATCCTTCCTAGACTATAAAGACATGCATGTTATATAGTCAATAAATTGGGGATTTTCCAAAGGAGTTAAGAAATTTGAAAATGTTTCATACTTCGTGTTAAGTGTGAATGAAAAAATGTTTCTTAATGTTCGCGATAGAAAACAAGCCTTTCTAGACTATAAAAGCATGCCTGTTATACAGTCACCAAAATGAAGATTTTCCAAGGGGGTTAACTCATCATTTTGCTCAAAACTATGAAATTTTTCAATACTTTGTCTTAGACTTTAAAATACATTAAAATAATGTTCGGTGATGTTCTCGAAAGAAAACCACCCTTTCTAGACTCGAAAAGCGTGCATGGTCTATAGTCATTAAACTGGGGATTTTCCAAAGGGTTTAACCCATGATTTTGGCCAAAAATATGATTTTTTTTTTCGTTCTAAACTTTAAAACACGTTGAAAGAATGTTTCGTGCTGTTTTTAAGAGACACCGATCCTTTCTATACTTGAAAAGCATACATGGTATAGAGTCATTAATTGAGAGATTTTCGAGAGGGGTTAACTGATGATTTTGCTCAAAGATATGAAATCTTTCAGTACTTTGTCTTTGACTTTAAAACACATTGAAATAATGTTTGCTGATGTTCTCGACAGAAAACGATCCTTTCTAGACTCGAAAAGCATGCATGGTCTATAGTCATTAAATTAAGGATTTTGTAAAGGGGTTAACTCATGATTTTGGCTAAAAATATGAAACGTTTTATTAATTCTTTGATTTAGACTTTAAAACACATTAAAATATTGTTTGGCGATGTTCTCCGGAGAAAACTCCTAGGCAATCCTTTCTAGACTCAAAAAACATGCATGTTATATAGTCACTAACCGGGAGATTTTCCAAAGAGGTTAACCCATAAATTTGGCCAAAAATATGAATTTTTTAAACTTTAAAACACATATAAATCATGTTTGGTATTGTTTTCGAGACAAAACGATCCTTTGTAGACTCGAAAAGCATGCATGGTATATAGTCATATAGTCATTAAATTAGGGATTTCATAAAGGGGTTAACTCATTATTTTGGCTAATTATGTGAAATTTTATGCATGCTATATCGTCCCTTAATTGAGGACATTCCAACCCTTGATTGAGGATATTCCAACCCTTGATTGTGGCCAAAAATATGAAATCTTTTCATACTACGTTTTAGACTTTAAAACACTTTGAAATTTGTTCGATCCTTTCTTGACTCGAAAAGCATGCATGGTATCTATTCTGTAACTTGGAGATTTTCCAAAGGGGTTAACCCATGATTTTGGCCAAACTTGTAAAAATTTTTTTACACTTATTTTTAAACTCTTAAACACATTGAAATCATGTTTGGTGAGGTTCTTGAGAGAAAACAATCCTTTCCAGACTAAAAAAACATGCACGTTATATCTTCCTTTAACTGAGGATATTCCAACCCTTGATTGGGGCCAAAAATATGAAATCTTTTCATACTTCGTTTTAGACTTTAAAACACTTTGAAATTTGTTTTGGTAATGTTCTCAAGAGAAAACGATCCTTGCTAGACTTGAAGAGCATGCATGGTATATAGTCATTAAATTGGAGATTTTCCAAAGGTGTTAACCCATGAAATCTCTTCAGACTTCGTTTTAGACATTAAAACACAATGAAAGAATGTTTGGTGATGTTCTCTCGAGAAAACAATCCTTTCTTTAAAGACATGCACATGGGCAGTATATAGTTGGCAATTAATGAATTCGGCTTTCGTAGGATATGAAGAATTAAGGAGATCGATTAGGGTGTTATCCACCGAGGCAGAAGGCCAAGGTGGATAACACCCTCTGAGATCTGCTTAATTCTTCATATCCAACGAAAGCCGAATTCATTAATTGCTTTATTATTCATTGAAACTAATTTCTTGTTTGAAAACAAGGCTAAAACATGCTTACCTGCATCGATGTTAAGTTCATCTCCGATAGTGTACGTTTAGGTTTGTCCAGCTCCGCAAATATTCTCCAGATAGCAGATGTCGCCCTCCGAGTTGTCGTCTTGCTATGTTTGCCATGTTTTTAGCTATTATTTCGCCTAGTTACAGCTGTAGTTCTTACTCTTGAAACGAGTGCAATGTCCGCCTTTTTTTTCACAACCAAAACAACAAAATCTCGTCCCCAGGTCATCTCGGTAACGGTGCCTTAACCTGTAGCGGCCTGCATTTTTGACGTCATATCCTCGTTGAACACAAAATTCTTCCAAATTTGGTCATCAGTAACTGGTTATGGTGAATTGTGCGTGTGCTTTTAGCCAATCAGAAATGGGGAAATATTTTGAATGAATAATAATCATTATTAAGGACATTTTTCAAAGGAGTTATCCCATGATTTTGGCCAGAAATATGAATTTTTTTTCTGCAATGAAATACTGTTTGGTGATGTATTCGGTAGAGAACAATCCTTTCTAGACTGTAAAAACATGCACGTTATATTGCCATCAAACTGGAGATTTTTCAAAGGGGTTAACGCATGATTCTAGTCAAAAATATTTTTTTTCATGCATGATTTTAGACTTTAAACCACATTGAAATAATGTTCTCGATAGAAATCAATCCTTTCTAGACTATAAAAACATCCATGTTATATAGTCACTAAATTGGAGTTTTTCCAAAGGGGTTAACCCATGATTTTAATTTTGATTTAAATTGCAAAGAAATAATGTTTGATGTTATCGATTGAAAACAAACCTTTCTAGACTATTAAAACGTGAATATTATATAGTCACCACACTGGAGATTTTTCAAATTTCCTTTTACAACCTTTACAATACGCTGAAATAATATTTTGTGATGTTTTTGATCAATACAAGCCTTTCTATACCGTAGAATCGTACATGTTATACAGTCTTTAATTAGGCGTTTTTCTAAAGCGTTAACCAATGAATTTTGGCCATATTTACTAAAGTGGGTATTTTCCAAAGCGGTAACTCATTCTCTTGCTTTTTATGCTTCGTTGACGTTTAAAAATGGAATGAAATAATAATTGTTTTGTTATTTTCCGGATAGAAAGTCTGTACAATAAAATCGTCCATCTTATGTAGTCACGAAATTGGAAAGATAGCGAAGTACGTTGAGTAATATTTAGAGAGCGAGAAGTAAGCCATATCATGTTGTTTGGCCCTCTATTCCATTAACTCTCGGCGTTTTTCCTTTTGGTACCTTCCCCATTATTTAAACGCCATGAAAAAGCTATTTGCTTTATTTTTTGCGTTATCTTTTACTGAGTTTTTTTTTGTTGTTCTACTCTTTCATTTAACTATTTTTTTTTATGGTTATTACTTTCCGCGAGATCCGGAATTTTTTTTTTCTTAATGATTAGTCCCATTACAGCGCGCGTACTGACAGGCAATGGCAATGTCTAATTGAAGCGCCATTTTGACGTTGGAATCAAGACTGCATAAAGTGTTCCCAGTCACATGGTAAGCAGCTGTGCGAATGGACTATTTTCGATATCTTAAAATTCAAAATGAAATAAAACAAAAGAATGTATTATTCACTGCTGAGCCTCAAGATAATTTGTTTTGTTTTATTTCCCCAACCCTCACGTATCTGAGGACCCAAAAATTTCACTCAGAAGCCATTATTTCATGTGGTTTTGATACAGAATTACAGTACACAAGACTTTTTCACAATTTTTTTTTTATTGAATGCTAATAGAGAGGTCAGAAAAAAAGTTACAATGTCGAAAGAACGAAGAAATAGAAAACATGTGATGATCTACATCCAAACTTCTTGTTAGGGCTTATCGTATCAATTTAAGGGAGAAACTGTTTTACGGTCTTTGTAGACCAAGAAAAACTTCAGAGCACGATTGACTCATTAGCCACTGTCGACAAAGTAGGCAATGCAAGAATTAATAAACATCATGGTCAATAAATTAAAACATCTTTTGTATAACTAATTTGATAGAATCTCTCGTATAAACTGAAGAGTCCTCAGATACCGTTCATCTGTTTGGCTACTGGGCTTGCAAACATCCACATGGTCTACGTCCAGGGGTACAAATTCCCCCACACCCAGATCTATAAAGAGCGACAAACAAAATCAATAAATAAAAAAGCGCTCCGGCTCCCTCGTGTTTGTGATTTGATTTTTGACACCGGTGTGCGAAAATTTAGACTGGTAATAACGTATATGGTTAATAGCCGAACCATAAACATGACAAGAGGATAAGGATATTAACACGTAACTGCTGGGTAAAAGGATAATCAAATCCTCTAGCCATCTATATTTATAACCGATACTTAACGTTACTTCTTCTTCAATGACAAATGCAATTAAATTTGCGCGTTTGCTGTAGATACTTTTTCTTTTCACAAAGAGACTAACACAAGATGATTGACGCACGCTTGTAAGGAAAAAATGAACTAATGGGCGCAAGATTTGATGCTTGAATGGAAAGACACATGAAAACGAATTCAAACATCCAAAGACGAATCAAGCAAGCAAGATGGCTCCATTCTTGTATGATTTAAGAACTGAAAATGGATTTTTGATCAACGACTAAACAAAATACATCAAAAGAAGACTGGTTGTCAATGGATATAATAGACACCCTAGGCATCAGGTTTTTGTGGTTAACGGCAAACGGAAAACTTAGGGATGTCGCGTGACCATGGTGTTGCGATCATGCCTGCAGTTTGCAGTTCACGTTTAAACGCTACGAAGGGCTTCCAGCGGTAAGTGATTTGAGACAAAAATTTTTTGCCATTATGAATTGCACAGCCTCACCTTTAAAGGCAGGAAATAGGTTTCTACATCCACCTGAGATGTGGTACTTAAAATTTGAATTCGAATCAATGAACTCTTCATGTTTTTCAGGGGATCAAAGTGAAGCTCTTCCAAGTGACGAAAAAAAACATGGAGGCACTAAGCAACGAACTTTTTGCTAAAATTCGAAATTTTAATCTGCAAACGCGTAACTGCAAACTGCAGTTTACGGTTTGCAGTTTCCCAAGAGAAACCTGACGCTAAAGGTCTGTAATATCTGACGACGGTTAGTGATGGCCACTCACCTGCAGAATCATTGGTGACAAGCACCGTTTGGAACATCCACGTGAGCTGCATTGGTACAGTCTCTCCATAGCTGAGTAGCCTTATAGGGTGGCGTTTTACCAAGTCCAGAAAATTCTCATGAAGTCGAGCCAGGAAAGGCGATTCTGTTACGAAAAGAAGCATAAAAAGTATATCCTAAGCATAGATAGTACACTGTATACTCCTTTAACCTAGAACATTTTAATGAAAATTGTTTAAGAAGATGGCTGCAAGGCAGTCAAGGAAAAACTGTTGCTGGACAGCATTAGATGAGGTAATTGTTCGCTATTAGTACCACATTGCGAGGCAAACCATGAGTTTGTGTTCGCTCACACTGTCCGCAGTTCTCAATTTAGTACCGCTTCAATCGCTTCTTTTTGACACACACAATGAAATTCCTACTGTTTCTAAGAAAATTGCAGATGATGCCATCACAACGAGGTTATACAAAAGGATGAAAAGAAACTAGGTAACATCCACATTACGACAGAAAAGCTAAGGGTAACGGTTCCTGAACACTAAAAGCACCCACAGAATAAATGTTAATCACTTAATCAATCCCCCATATCACTTAATCAACGAGAAAATTAGTTGCGACACCTCAACGACGGTTCTCCCGTTTTACCGACATTATATGAACCTACTTAAAAGCGAAAAACGCGAGCTTTCCCCTTACCCAACAACTCCTAAACAATACTATAACGTTTCTTACCTGTAGGAAACAATAAACAAGTCTAAATTGGTAAGGTTGTGAGGGCGGGGCCCCGATTGTCTTGTTTTCCGTATAATACCCCATCTAACGACAGTACCAAGACAATTTGTCCCCGAAAGTAGCAATCTTTTATATTCATCGAAGAGGGAAACAATAAAAAGAACCACTTACTTTGACACAATTCTTTTACTTCCACTGATGGGAGGATCAGGTGACGGGCCTGGGACGAGTAAGAGGCTAAGGCTGAGCCCAAGTGCGGTGTACTGTAGAACACGACACCTTTCGTGTTGTCGTACATGCAACTATAAACGGTTAAAGTCTAATTCATCAGAGTGAGAAAAACAAAAAACAAAAACAAAATAGAAAGAAAGGCGCTGAAAAGAAAAAAGAAGTAGCCAAGAAATTATTGAGGACATGTTACCGAAACTCGTCGTTCCTCTCTGCATCCAAAAGTAATTGCTTTATTAGTAGACCTAAAAATGATGTGCATCAAATATGAGAAAGGTGAAGGAACCATCGGGTTGCAATCACTGATAAAAGAGAGGTTGTTACTTGAAAATCTTAACTGACGAGAGATGGCTTGTTACCAGTTTTCGAAACGAAGCTGGTGAATTTGAACTACTTTATCTGGATCCGATTCCATTCTTTACCGCAAAAACGTTATCAGCGTTTATAGGACGCACAAACGAACATGAGATGTAAACCTATTTTATTGATCTCTTCAATACAATGAAAGTATGCACAGAAAAGTCAAAGTTCTCCTGTTCGGGAATCCTTGAATCCTGTGTCACGAAATTTATCAAAATTCAAACAGTAAGATTGAGTTAAACATGAAAATGACTACTCAAAACGATAAAACAAGGTGTAAACAACACCGCAAATACAAAAGGAGACACGGATGGACAAACTTGAAGAGGATTGAAACGGATTGCAATTGTGGTTTTCAAAAACTTGTTAGCCTAACAGTTTTCCAAAATTCATTTGTTATTTGCAATGTTTGAAATATATTTTGGGGGGACATAGTTGTTTGACACAAAGCTGTGATTTTGTCATTCACAAGTAATTTCTCAATTTCATAGCGAATAAGGACGTGTTATTGGCATCATTAAAAAAAATGATCCAGTCAGGGTGACACAGCCCCTTTAAGTTACTGCCAACATGAATGAGCTTTTGCGCTGGAAATAGGCCGAATAAATTATTTACTTCGCTCAGCAGGGGTAAGGGGAATGCACGTTTACTTTAAGCGGTGATTGTTTCATTTCTCTTTTAACCTGAATGTACTATATTTGGATTTGGTTTTACTATGGAGAATCTCCATGATTGCCACGCCCGCCACTGGACGGAAGAAAACTCGCTGACTTTGACACGATTTTCCTCAAATTGTATTGATATATTTTCCTGCTTTCTACAAGTCATTGGTATCGTTCTCATCATTTT
>NC_133204.1:31156507-31344007 GCF_958299795.1 Porites lutea | reverse complement strand
TTCTCAATTCAGACACCAAATTCTCTTCACCCCACACTTTGGCAATTTCGATCCCAGAGCCCATGTGACTTCAATAATCAATCAAATCCTCTTAAGAGGAGGAAATACGTCCCTTAAAGTCTGAATTGTAGCTCTGTGGGATTGTAACAAGAGTATTCTACTTACGAGTACCGTCCCTCGGGATGAAGAAGGTAAACACCGTCCTCGTAACACTCATCCTTACAAAAGTCTCGATCAAGATTCGCAAGGGTTCGGACAGCGTGACTGAAAAGAGCCAAGTCCTACAAAAAAGTGTCTTGCGGTCACTTATCTCACATTTCTTAGGTTTTCCGTTTACCACCACAGGCTGTTGTCAACGCAAAAATGTTGCGTGACAGGAAGTAGCATGTACGCTAAAAACTTACAAATTGATTAAGAAATGGGTCGCACTTGGCAAATGTTTGGGAGAATTTGTCTACCTTGCGGTAGAAATGTGTCATCGGGGAACATCGCCAAACGTGTCCTAAAGTTTTTAGCGGAGCGTCCCCCGCGCGAAGCGCGCGCAGCGAAGCCCCATACCTAAGAGAAAATGGGAACCTATCGAGGCTAGAAAATTTGGCTATGACGTACGCCCGTGCACTCTGGGAGTAGGGGTAAAAAGCTCAGCAAGGTAGGGAAGGGAGTCTCAGACAAAGCCGTTGCTTTTCGTTTTAGCGCAAAATTAACCATTTTAGGGGAACCAACGGAGTTGGTCGAGTAAAAATCTAGATTAAATTTTCTTGTCTTCGATTTTGGCTACAATGGAGGTCAAAAGTGTTGAGACCTTTCCAGTGATATTACTAAAACTAGTGACCCCTCCCCTTCCACCCCAAACAAAGCTGAATTTGGAGCAAAATGGGTGAAAATGAGTGCTTTTTTCGGCCACAACATTGCTAGGGGAAGTGGGGGGGGGAGGGGGCGACGGTATAAACCCAAAGCCGAACAAAAAATTGTCCTTAAGAGCAGGGTCCTACGTAACAATTGCTTGGAAGGGCTTTTCACACAGTCCCAAGTTCTTTTGTCCTCCATTGTAAGTGCAAACGGACGCAACATTGTTGGCCAACAACTCCCAACATTGTTGGATGTTACATGTTACGTCCGTTTGCACACCCTGTTACATATTGTATTACATGTTGCGCAAAGTTTGAAACAGGTCAAACTTTTCAGTCAACAACTCCCAACATTTCTTTTGTTGCGTGATCGCCGAGATGTAGCGCAACAATGTTGGATCCGTTGGCATAGCTCTTCCAACACATGGTTTACAAAGGCTTATGGGTTATTTTTTCCACGATGCACTGCAGGTCTCAACATGGTTGGGAGTTGTTGCATCCGTTTGCACGCCACTGCCAACACGGGCGCAACGACTCCCAACATTGTTGGCGTAACAATGTTGGGAGTTGTTTCCGTTTGCCCCTAACTTTACTTCAAAATTTTCGGAAATAAATTTCTAAGGCCTTGCTTTTTGCTTGATCAAACGACCTAGTCTCCCCAACTGTAAATTCATGCGTGAAATCTTATGCAGCGACTACATTTTTTATCCGTGCGGACGGAAGGCCGATCCGTACAAAAACGTATGCGGTTTCAAAAATATCCGGATTCGTGGGGACAAAGCCTAAGTTTCCCCTGCGTGTTTTCAACTTACATCAGAGTACAGCCACGAACGTAGAAGCGGTAAGCAACCTACAAAATAGAAGGACAAGGGTGTGTTAACTTAAGATTGAAGCTAAAAGCCGACTTTTTGTGATGCGAAATAAACTTATGGTTTTGATAAACGGTAAGAGAACACACCCGTCTTAACCGAAAATCAGGACGCTTGGATTATGAAATTCTAGTTCTCAAACAGATCAAGTTCCCGTGACTTAAAAAGTAGTCCGCGTGGCGACAGCTGCTGGAAGTGAAACATATATTTTCGATCGTTACTGCGCACGTTTTCGCAGTTAATCTTAACTAGTCGTTTCAGAGCATTCACTAAGCAACCAACCTTGTTCCACCATGCCATCATGGGCACTTTCCTCCAGAGCCAGGTTACCAAGTAACATACCGATTTCTCGTTTGATTCTCAGGCTGTGAAAGCGGTGCTTAATTTCACGGAATATCACATCTAAAACTCCATTTTCCACCATTAAAGAGCGATGGCTTGGGACCTGCAATGATGATATTGACTAAGTTGCTATTTCGGGAAAATGAATTTTGCGACAAGTTGTGATGAAACGAAAGTACACTGCCCGCCTTTTGATCACTCCCGCCTTTTGATCACTCCCCCGAGGCGAATGACCACCTCGTTGACCTATTCACCTATTCGCTTTGACAAGGCTAACCCAGTCACTCTAAATAATGTCCCGAACAAAATCCTTAGATTTAGATTTTTTCCCCGCTGGGGACCTTTCGCGCGGAGGAACGTCTGCGACCCAGGGACAGAAATTCCTTACTGATGAGACAAATTAATGTTTACATAATAAATCCGGTAGTCATGCGGTTCCAAATATAAATTTGTCTTCTGGTCGATTTTGGTAAAGTGTTCTGTTCATCTGCCCACGAGCTCCAGCAAAAACTCAAATGCTTCTTCTCGAGAAGACTATATTCCACAATTATTGACTCTTTTGTTAGAGATTATTCGTGTTTACATTGGACCTTTGTGGCCTTTTGTCTTTTGTCTCTCATTCGTAAACAATAGCTAAAACAATGTAACAACTCCGTCGACCAATCAGCGCTTCTGACCGGATTTCGAACAGATTTAGCGTCATCAGTATGGAATTTCTGTCGCTGAGTCGCAGACGTTCCTCCGAGCGAAACGTCCCTAGCGGCGAAGAGCGAGGAGAAACGGTTGTTTTCGCAGGCTAGATAACCGACTGCTGGAATAGTGATTCGTGTTGTTTATTTAAGATTGAAAGCTAAATGCAATCATTGACAACAACCTTTTCTGATAAGTAGAAAACAAGCGAGGCAAAATTCAATGAAAAAAGGCAGAATCTAGATTCATACAGCAAAAATGAAAAACAAAACTATAAACAGAGCAAAAATGTCCAATAAACAGTGCATAAAAGCAAGATTGCAATACTTATAGCGCCGTTATAAAGGTAGTGAAGCGACATCACGAGCCACCTGTTTTGCTTTTCTTAACGGTTTTCCTGGCTGACTTGCTTGATTCTCCCTTCAAATGTTTTGTCTGAATAACGAAATTCACTTTTCCCTAGCTAATGCTAATAATAGCGCAAGTTGTAAAAGAAAAATGGTTTTAAAATGACGGTTTTTGCTCATTCACAAACAAGAAACAAACTTGTGAATGAAGCTGCCAACGATTCCGCCCGGGTTAGCGGGCAAGATCGTAAAATACCTTCCGCTCTCGGAACTAATCAGATTGCGGGATTTGGAAGATTCCGCCCGCTCGCAAGCTTTGAAAAAAATAAAGACGAGATGAGTTCGAATTTATAAGATGACGATAAGACGCGCGTGTCATCGTTTTTCGAGTGTGCTTCTTTACCTGTAGTTCCTAAAGCGACAAACCCATTTCCAATTTGGGACTTCAGAACTGGCCGGCCGCACCGGTCAGATAGTGCTGATTAATAGTGTAATTCTCCTTACGATTAATGATTTTGGTCTGGCCAGCCAGTTCTGACATATGGTAAGCGCTCAAGATAAACAGGGACGTATTACTATGTAGCAAACTGTATTTTTACCATAGACTGCCTGGTAAGAGCTTTGAGGTAATACAATTCCACCAGTTCTGCTGGCATAGAGCTGAGCGTGTGCGCAAAGGACAAGCTATCACCACTGAAACTCCAAAACAGAGGCTGTGGATATCAAGGAAAAAACGACATACAACAATTAGCATGAAGATGATTTCCTGATGAGCGTCCAATCACCACTTTGTTAAGCATCGTTTCGTCTCGTGATTGGTTTAAGCCCCCCCCCCCCCCCCCCCCACCCTTTCCACCTTCCTAAAGCCAACCCTTTTTGTTACGATTTGTCTGTAATTGCAATAGAGAAAATTCACGTTTTGTTGCCATCTGTCGGCTTAACAAAACGGCAAACATGCCTTAAACCAATCAGAACTGATCAGAAGTAAAACATTACTCGTACTTCGTTTCCTGCGCTGGTTTACACGTAGAAGTTATCACTAGCATAAGAATACAGAAGAATGATAACAAGCGCAATGTAAACGTATTGAAATTTGGGCGACGGACGCAAGCGAGGGACTTCGTGACGGACGCCATGTTTTAAAGGTTTATGCTTGCGTCGCACTGGTTTAATTTTCCCACACAGGTATATTACGTACAAGAAAATTTAAAAAAGCTTGCTTTTAATGCATATGCTTCAATATGCCTGTGCTTATATTGCATAGACCCGGTTTTTTATTTACTTTTCATTTATATACGCTTATGCATAATTATGTCACCACCTATTATTAAGTCGGTCTTCGCTAAGATGAATTGTTGTTCGCAGCAAAATTACCAAACGTTAAATGGTTCGCTTAGCTCATCTGTTAGTTCTCCGCTCGGTGAGGCGAGAGGTTGTGGACTGATTCCTGGCTGGACAAATACTTATCTTTAAATAATTAACAACCGGTGAGGGCAGTATCTTAGCCCTGTAAACGTTTAATTATCATCACAAGTGTATATATCTTACCCTGCGATGCTGACTTGCTGACTTCCCGGTTAAGATTGCATTCCTGGTGAACCATATTGTGCAAGGATCCAGACCAGAAAGAGGTAACTTCAACAGTAAGGCTTTCAGATCACTTTCAATGGATCCAGGGGATGGTATTTCAACCTTCCCGCCATGCAGAAGAAAAGAAAAAAAGAAAAACGAAAGAAAACCCTCTTTATTACTTACAGTTTAAAAACTAGTATTTAGCACATTTAAAAATGATGGAGCAAGACTAATATAGTATTAAGGTGTTACCTCCTCTCTATCATTTGGAAGTTTCAACGTCAAATGAGAATGACGCTGAAGCGCGCAGAAAGGACTGAACACGACTACCGGTACTCAACTTGCCGTACTGCTATCGGTATCTACTCGAGGAACGAGGTGAGACGGCCGTCGTATTCGCAGGCTATGAATTGTCACTGTTACCACACTGTCTTGCTCGAAGGCGAAGGTAGACTTCCTCGCGATTATTCCATCTCTCAAAATGTGTCAAATGAAGGCAAATACAACGGGCATGTTAAAACCCGGCACACCCGCTGAACACCCCGAAAACCTGGCGGTTGGTGCGTATGTAAAATGAAAAAAACACAAATAGAAAACCTAAACCTTATCTGTATAATATTAAAATGAAATGCTCTTTCCGCTGCTTTATTTGTTTGACATTTTTTTCTTCTGGAGTGACTAGAGTAGGATTCTTAGCGACTGCACTCAATTATAAAAACAAACAAACAAAAACAACAAAATAGATCGAATTATTTGCCGCAACTTGTTACCATCTCCATAAAAATTGAAATAATTAGGAAATTTTACATCGCAGTCGCACATTGAAGGTAAACAAACAATACCAAGTGCAGATGGTTGTTGTTAAGCCTAATAAACCTGTCGCGGTGTTTTTGACGTTCTCGTTGTCGTCCGCCATCATAGTAACATTTTTAGTTTTAAACAGCAACAACAACTAAAAAACTTTTTCCAGACGCTATGGAAAACGTTCTTTGCCTTAATATCAGCTTGTCCCAGCTCGTTCCAGAAAGTGAGAGGGTAAATTAGTAAGCTTTACCCAGTTTCCTCACATTTTTCTCGCAGAAATCTCGTTTGTCAATAAATTAAGTTTCAGGTCTTTCGGAAGTTTAGTTTTGCGCAAGGTAATTTTCTTGTTTGTGATATTTCTGTTGTTGTTATTTTTTGTTTGTCTGTTTGTTTTTACACAGAATTAATAACTGCTAGATGTAAATGTAAGTGTACCTCAGATTCTAGCCTATGTATTCCCAGGAGCCTGGTGTCAAGTCCTGGTAATCTGGCAAGACCAATCAGTATTCTGTTATCACAAGATGCAACCAGTTCATTCAGTTTTTCCGTTTGTTCAGGCTCTATATTCACAAACCAGCAGAAGAGAACTGGTATAAGCAGAATTTTTTATTGTACTTTAATACTGTTTATCGAGTCATTAACCGATAATCACTGAACACAAATGAATTCAATCATATAAAAGTTGTCCACGCCTAGAGATTCCCTCAATTAAAAGAATCCAGTTTTGCAAAGTCAAATCAGTTAGCAATGTCAGCCAGCCTAATATGATGGGAGGGTACTAAGGAACATGTGGACGGCTTGCTACGAACTGTGGGCAGACTACATTCACCAAAAGAACAGTGGCTCTTGTGAAAGAAATATAGCTAAAATACAGGTCAAAAGTGTTGGGAGCTTAAGTAAAGACGTGTTTGAGCAATGCACGTTAACCAGAAGTGAGACAGTTTCCCATTTAATCTGCAAAAATGCTTCAAAATTTGTATTCCTGCGGGCCTTTAGTTTTATAAAGACAATTCAGCCAAAAATTTGGGGAAAACACTGCCCAATAACAAAAACAGACTACTTCCGCTTGACGTGTGTTGCTCCAAAACGTTTCACTAATAGCAAAACTAGTGACCTCACCCTGCCCAATCCAAACAAGTTGAATTCTGAACAACATGGGTGGAAATGAGTCCTTTTTGAGGGAGGGGGGGGGGGGGGGGAGGGAGGGAGAAAGAGGGGTTTAAGAGATGAACCCAAAGCCAATCAAAAAAATGTTATTAGGAGATACATGTACTTGGAAGGGTTTTTATACAGTGTCCCAAGTTATTTTGACCTCTGTTGTAGTCCGGACCCAATTTAGCATTAATATTCTTTCATCCTACAGTTATAAAAAAAAACTTGGCTTTTTAAGGAACAAAGACAAAAACAAAAAAAAACAACTACAAAAAACAACAACAACAACAAAATCAACTGTAATATTATTAACACTTTACAACACACCATCATTGATCTTGAGTGATGCCAGGATTTGAGTCCCAATTATCCGAACGTCCTCACTATCAAAATCTTGAAGGAAACTTAGGAACTTCTGGGGTGCTGACAGGCTAAATGCCAGTGGAGATGAGAGAGCTGATGAAAATAAACATAAAAATATTATGTTGCAATAAGTAAATACATTGCAAAACATTATCATGGTGGAACTTTTGGCGGGAAATCGCAGCGGTCGGACGTGTATTCATCGTGTCTGCCTAACATTGCCAAAGATGACCCCTCTCTGGCACCTACTCCTATGAAAATACACTATCTGGCTCCCTGACGATGTAATCTACCTTCTTCAATGTAAATGCCTCCCAGAAAGAATAAAAGAGGTGATCGTGGCTCAACCGAAGACGAACCAAGAAATCCGAAGAAATCCAACATGGCGGCCGAGGAAAACATTGATGTTGAAGAACCGATTGAAGCGGGCAAGGAACAAGAAGAGCCTAGCCTTCTTGAAATCAAGGCTCTACTGGTCGACATACAAATCCAAATAGCTGCAGTTCTTAGCGAAAATCGAACGCTGAAGAAGGAAATCGAAGAATTAAAAGAATCTGCCAACTTCTACGAGAAGGAGCTTAAAGATTTGAAAGAGTCCTTGCAAAAGACCAAGGACGAATACAAAGAATTAAAACACATGCTAGCCTCAACAAGGAACGAGCTTAAAACAACAAAGGAGAATCTAGGAAAGCAAAAAGAAGAATCCGATCGACTGTGGGAACACCATGATGATTTGGAACAATACACTCGAAAGAACTCGCTGGAAATCCATGGAATTCCAGAAGATGCGTATCCCAGTACGGAGGCCGCGGTCATCAAGGTTGCTGAAGCCCTAAATATCACCATAGAGCCTGAAGAAATAGAGATTTCACACAAGCTGAATCGGGGCAAATCCATTATAGTGAAATTTTGCAATCATAAAGTGAAATCGAAACTTTACAAAGAACGCACCAAACTAAAGGATGTCAAAATCAAAGATCTATTTCCCAGCTACCCTTCAAATGCACAGGAACGACAACGTATTTTTATAAACGAGAACCTCACGGCTTATAGGCGTAGAATCATGAAAGAAGCGAACAAGAGAAGACAAGAGGGTACTCTACTCAGTGTTTGGTCTTTGGATGGTAAGATTTTTGTTAAGACATCACCCTATGGCTCCCCTGTTAGAATTTTTTCCGAAGAGGACTTAGATCAATTATAAACTGAACAGGCAAAATAATCTACGTTAAGTCTGGAGAGGGACGTCTTATCAACCATTCAAATTTCTCGCTGCCAAAGTAATTTAATTTTACTAACTACAAATTTGTCTATGCTCTGTTCTTTGTTTTTGCGCTACTCTTTTTTATTTATTCAAAGTGTTATTTTGTTTAATTTACCTTTTGTGATCATTTGCTTCAGTCTAATATTATATGCACGTTTTAGTCTTCATTATTTGTTTAAAATATCGAGTACCTTTTGCATCAATCATTTTACACCTAATAGAAAGAATGCAAATCCTTTATTGAGGCGCACATGTTTTTTTCCCGTCGAGACAACGTTTATTACAAAAGACTTGAACAAATCGTGACTTTGAAAATAACTTCATTGAATGTCAGGGGACTTAGGGATGACGCTAAAAGAAGAGAAGTATTTAATTGGCTTCGCGCCAAAAGGCCATCAATATGCATGCTCCAAGAAGTACACTGTATAGAAAAAACAAATCACTTGTGGAAAGCAGAATGGGGCTATCAAGCTTACTTCACCTCTTTTGAAAGCAACAAAGCAGGGGTATGTATTCTTTTTAACAATAATTTTAACCTTCAGCTCCAAAGACTTTACACCGACCCTGCAGGGAGATTTATTATCTGTGACTTAAAAGCTAACGAAAAGCTTTTGACCCTCGCTAACATCTATGCTCCCAACGAGGATAAACCTTCATTCTTTCAAAACTTTTACGATCATCTTTTAAATTTTAATTGTGAAGACATAATAATTGGCGGTGACTTCAACCTTGTTCTTAACATCGAAAATGACAAAAAAGGAATAATTTCTGCTCTTAAAAAGCTATGCAACACATTCAACCAAGGTGACCACACAAACGAAGGTAATAGTTACGAAAGCTTTTCGACAAAACTAATGAAAGCCCAAAAAGCAAGCAAGTTGGTGTATGACAAATTAATTACAAAGAAAAGTGCCCCCCCTACTACAAGCCAGCAAAAATGGAATCAAGACTGCAACTTAGGTCAAAACGAAATAACGTGGGGTGCGACCTACCAGCTAGCTCATAAAATCACAAAAAGCATAAAACTCAGGGAATTTCAATTTAAATTGCTGCACAGAAGAATACCAACAAACGCTTTCTTAACTAAGATAAGAGTAAAAGAAAACTCCAACTGCTCCTTTTGTAAAAAAGAACCAGAAAAACTCGTACACCTTTTCTGGTCCTGCCCCAAAACGGCGCTCTTCTGGGAGAGCATCATAACGCGATTAAAACTTTGCCAAATTATTCCCGATAGTTACTCTGCAGACATGACTGTTTCACTAGGCCTGAGATCAGACTCTTCTAAACTTCAACGCCAGATCAACTTTTGTTTTCTTATTGCCAGGCACTATATCTGGCTCTGCAAAACAAAAGAAGCTATACCTCTATTGCAAGGATTTCTCAAACACCTAAAGACAATTTACAACATACAAGCACAAGCAGAAGCAAACAATGTTCTGCCCAAACAATGGTCATTCCTACACGACATCACGTAGAAACTATCGTTTCTACCATGGCGCTATTCCCAACGCCCCCTGATATTCTCTATGTCTTTCATCCGTAGCTTATCCTGCCTCAATAACGCCAACTATCCTTAAATAAGTTTCTTCCGATGCAACTGTGTACTTGAAGCATACGAAATGTAATAATGTTTGAAAACAGTAGTATTGTTAGCAATGTTAGCAATAAGTATTGTCAGTATTGTAAGTATGGTATGAATGTTGTAAATAATGTAAGCAGTGTTAGCAGTGTTCAATATTGTAATTATTGGGTTAAGTAAAGCAAATAAAAAAAAAAAAAAAAAAAAAAAAAAAAAAAAAAAACATTATCATGGTGAAATAAAAATAAAAGATATCCCGGTACGTACAATGCATTACTTGGGATTCTAATAAGCACAGTACTGTGCCTAACCACAGAGGTTCTCAAATCAAATTAAATTATCTAATATTCAACATAAAGATTTACTGATTGCGCTTTATTGATTCATGAAATGTGTTTTCCTTGGCAACCAGTTTGGATTTTGCCGGCAGCTTGTGAGACATCTGGAACCAAGAATACAGTAATGTAATCCTATCACTTGGCAAGCAATAGGACCTACAGACTTTGTCACCCCAATACTTCTTAGTTCCATGCGCTGGCCTCACATTGCCTGACCATAATATTCATAATGGTTACTTAAGGAAAACAAATTCCTCATGCAACAAATTAAGTATCTTTCTTCAAATATTACAATGCAGTCTCAAAAAATATCCATACCTTCCCCACAGAAGGGATTCTTCCTTACACCCCCCCCCCCCCCCCCCCCCCCGCCGACCCACCTCTCTGGAAATTCCAATCATGTTTCATAAATTAATTTAAGATTTTGGGCCTTTGAGAGCCCCCCACCCCTCAGGAATTTCCAATCCCTTCTGTTGGGGGAGTATGGATATTTTCTGGAACTACACAATAATCTGGTTTTTTTTTTCAAATGGTAATTTTATGTTATGTCATGTCATGAAATGAAATGAAATGAAATGATAATGATATGATATGATATGATATGATATGTTCTGTTATGTTATGTTATGTTATGTTATGTTATGTAATGTTATGTACTGTAAGTAATGTACGTTATGATATGTTATGTTATGAAATGAAATGAAATGAAATGATATGATATGATATGTTATGTTATGTTATGTTACGTTATGTTAAGTTATGTTATGTTATGTAAGTAATGTAATGTAATGTAATGTAATTATATGTTATGTTATGTTATGTTATGTTATGAAATGAAATGAAATGAAATGAAATGAAATGATATGATATATGTTATGTTATGTTTATATGTTATGTTATGTTATGTTTATGTGATATGTTAGATTATACTTATTTTGTAAAGAAAGTCATTTGTGGCTATTTTTCTGTGAAGGAATTTAAATTGGAACGCTCTAAGCTTTGACTCTCTTGCACACTGAAGATAAATGATAGGCAGTACGTATTTTCCCAGTTTACTATTATACTAAGATTACAATGTATGTCTCTGTCTTCCAACCACTTTCCCTGACTTCTTGGTGGTATAGAAGCTTTTTCGATCATTAGACATTCATAAATTTTCTTGGAAACTTTGGTGTGAGACAGAAAGGTATCAACTGGATCCTTCTGACTTGGGTCATGATAAGCTGTAGAGTGTACTTTCTTGTAATGTGGTAAAGCAGATATCACTTTGTGATATTCGAGATAGTTGGTTTTGATGCTATATTTATCTATGAAAGCTTTATAGCTTAGAAAATTCTGGTCATTATCTAACAGATCTCTAATCCCCTTTATCCCCGCGCTCAACCATGATCTGTAGAAGAATGGACGATTTTCAATTCTAATGTGAAAGTCGTACCATATATATGTGGAGGCAAAATCGAGGTTATTGTCTTTGTAATTAAATTTTGTCCAGTACTGTATGATTTCTTTAAAGAAAGGGTCCTTGACATTGAGCAGTGTAGAATCTTGCTGTTTCAAATTGCTTCGGAACAATAGTTTTCCTCTGTACTCCCTTAAGTAATGGTCCAAAAAAGTTTCCACTTCCCTTTATTTTCTTCATTTAGATAGATAGATAGATAGATAGATAGATAGATAGATAGATAGATAGATAGATAGATAGATAGATAACTTTATTTAAACACTGTTAAAATTCCTTCAGCATGTACAAAAAATCTAAGAACTATTATACCTAACTAAACTAACTCTGATTAACAATATATTCATAAAATTTTAACTACCTAGCTATTTACAAATAAAAGCTGCTTTTCAAGGATGCCGTGTAAAACTGTATTAATGTATGATCTCATTCAAAACTGTTGCGACACAGTTTGCATTTAAAATCATGTAAAGAATCTGCAGATCTTAAATCATGGGATAGGCTGTTCCACAGCTTAGCTCCGCTATAGGAGAAACTTTTCTTTAAATAATTGGTACGGGGCAGTGGAAGGACTAATAATTAGTCCTTATTTTCAGTATTCCTCAATCGATAAGAAGTTATTTCGTCACGAGATACAAATTTAGACGTTAGATAGTCGGGAGTCATCCCATGTACGGTTTTATACAGTCATCATAATAGCCGTCGATACTTGTCTTTGGTGTTTAAGCTTACGCCAACCCAGTGCCAGGAACAAATCGTCCACATTACAATCAGAATTAGCGGACATTAGAATACGGGCTGCACGATTTTGGAGCCTCTGCAGCTTATCGGAAAGACCAATGCCGCAGTTGCTCCATACGACATTACAGTAATCTTGAAAAAATGCGGTTGAATTAAACTGTCGTAAACATTAGTTAATACATTAAAAGGAATAAGATGTTGTATTCTTTTAATTGCACCCAAAGCAGAAGCAATCTTTTTACAAATACTCTGTATGTGGCATTCCCAGCTTAAGTTTTGGTCAATATGCACTCCAAGAGATTTTGCCGTTGACACTTAGATCCATTTCATTTTCAAGGATTCTTTAAAGCTTTGAATATCTAACATCTTAAGTCCTCCTTTCGCGTAATTATTTATCATTGTCGTCCTTTTGATTTTATCGCCGTTATAACCATCCCACAGGAAATCTTACAATACAGAGTTGATTGTCTCGAGTATGTCAGGAGGTATAGGAAGAGATGACAATATGTAGACGATTTGTGATACGGCTAGAGTTTTTATGATTGTAATTTTACCCAAGAAGGTCAGTCTTCTAGCCGACCAATTATCTAAGATACTCCTTATTTTGTCAATTTTCTCAAGAAAGTTAGAATTTAAAGAGACCTATCTTCCAAAGACTACACAATAATCTAGAAGCATGTGAGATCCTCCCAATCCTCCATGTACTAAGTGTAACTAATGTTAATATCTATTTTCACACCTTTTGAGAATTGAGCAATCAGTTCACTTGGTATTTGTATGTTTGACCAGAATATTTTCTGCCATTCACCTGCATGTGAAAATTCCCAAACTTCATCCAGCCATGGCACTAAAAATAATTAAAGGCTCTTATGAAAAGCCTTTTTAATGCAACATGTAATAGGCATTAGAAAAGAGAAAAGAGAAATTCAGGTGCATGAAAACCAGAGGGGCTAAATAACATTTTTGCACACTATAATAATCCTCCTTTCCTTTTTGAATGCTTACCACACAGGTTGACACTATTAAGGGTGTTGTGTTATACAAAAACTGGTAAACCATCCATTTAACAATCTGGCTCACAAATAATATTATTATGAGGATAGCATCCTACAGTGTAAGCCAACAGCTGTCCACAAACTTTGATATTAGCAAGCTTAGAATGCTGGGGAAAATATCCTGGATGTCATAAATAACAACTGAAGTTTGAAGTTTCATTTGACGGAATGGCACAACGATTTTGACTGCTTTTATTTTTTAACTCTTGACAATGTTGCTGAGTTTAGCCTTGAAAGAAAGAAATGATTTTAAAACTTCTGGGATCACCCTATTTTATATCTGGGATATCCATCAATACATTTTGCTTGAAACTCACTTTATCAGTAGTGAGTCCCTACATACTATAAAGAAAAAGGTCCTCACCCCCAGATGTTATGTAACCAAACAACTTATAAAACTGAGTCATAAATTTCAATCTGAAGGTTTTTTCTAGGTTAATGCAAGGAGCTCTTTTTTTCATTAACATTGTTTCATATTCTCGTTTTGTTGCTTCAGTATTATCGTAAATATTTATTTATGATCAATTCAACAATTTAAACTGTAAACCTTTCACACACTCAGCCAGATCAGGGTTGCTGTCCTCTTCATTTGCATTCACAGTCAAATCAAAGCCTGCTACACCAATTCTCTTCTCATCTTTAACTAGAAGACTGTCAATATTATGAGCAATTTCCCATGTCATAAAACCAGCACTGTTAAAAGAAAGAAGATTGATGAGCATGTTCATGCATGGTCCCATGAAATATTTAAAACTGAAATATTATATTCTTAGTTTTCTACCTTACAGAAGGAAATTGTAAATTCCAATGGATCAGAGGCAAACGACTGACTCAAAGCACCCAAAATGAGACACAAGAAATTAACCTCATGTATTTAGCTTAGGAAAAGCTAAACAGGCTTCTTTATTAGTCAAGCTGTCTTTTTTGCTCAACTGCGCCATCCCATGTCTTTTTTTTCCAGAGCAATTTGAGCTGGTGCTGAGATATTTTTCAACCAGTGAAAGTAGCTGGCAGCCCACAGCTCTTACAGACATCCCTGCTCGTTTTTTTTTTTTAACTACTACAGTGCACTGCATCAATAATCTGATGCCAGTCTTCCTTTGTCATGATGGTTTTGAACACATAGTGAGTGTCGGAGGTGGACATGATATCAGAGCTACAGGTGTATAACTTATTTTCTTACCTGAAAGGTCTAAAGGTTCAGCTAAGTCATCACAGACATTGGTAAAAAAGGTGGTTTGAATTTGATGCATTTTGCACCTTTAACAAATAATATTGGGCACAGTAGGCAGGGTATTTTCAGGAAGACTCCGACGTCTACTTATTCACTGCAGCAATATGCTATTCTGTTGGCATGTCAATTCAAAATGTGCTCTTAAACATACTAGATTTTTTTCACAACCTGCAAAATGCTAGTCTTCAGTATCAACTTTTTCCTGACAGCATGTCTGACCACAGTTCAGATTTTATTGGACATAAGCCACTTTTAGTCAGATGTTGGTTAATGAGCAACCATTATTTCCAGCTTTGGGTGTAGTAGAAAGTAAAATCTTCAAAAATGAAATAAATTGTTCATTTAGCCTGTGTAGAAGACATAGGTTTTGTTAGGGCGAAAGGAGACTTATTTCGAGGACACAGATGCACAAGGGGACAAAAGGATAGGAGGTACATGTATGTTCCCACTGTGTGCTATATAAAAACTAACCAAAAAAACCTACCAGCACCTACCCCGGAGGCTCAACTTTATTAAACAGATAATTTTCAAGGAATGTTTTTTCAACCTCTTTACCCAATTTGGACTGTTGCAATTGCCACCAATGGAAACACCCTTTTGTCAACTGGTATCATTCAAAACGAAATCTATACAGGAGGCTGAAATAACCACCAACTACAATTATGCATTTCCAGTGAGTTCTTAAAACAATTTACCCACCCTGCAAGAATGGATGCACAAAGCTGAAGAGGACCTTTGAGAGAAAAAAGCCATACCATTACTATAACAATTGAAAATTAATTGAAAAACAGCTAGCTACATTTTTACAGACAGTTGCTAAGGCCATCCTCTTTTTTTTGCTTAACGCCACATGTGTTTCCTGAAATTGTGTCGGTCGGTCGGATTGAAAACAAAAAAAACCTTTAAAAAAATCACAAGAAGTCTCGGATTAGGAGGTCCTGGTACCCCAGGATGACGTTAAAATTTAACATTTACACATTTGGATTAACAAAATGCACAATATACTGTAAAAAAATGTTCCTGTTTTTGTTCCTGTTTTTCTCTACACTGTTGCTATGTTCATTGTTCAGATGAAAATAATTATTTCAAGTGAAAAATGGTTTAACTATGTCGTTACTTCTTTTTTTTTTCAAAATGCCAAAAATTTGGGTCGGTTGGACAACTCTAAACAGGGAGAAAAAAGAGGATGGCCTAATAGAGCCTGTGGATTATAATATATACATGTGGGATTATGAAGTGTCTTTTCTTATTGAAAATTACATGTACTTACCCAAAAAAATAGGCAAATGGCTCAAATCTTGTCTGTACACCAGCCCAACATACATACTTTGTACTTTTAAAAACCTCCCCCTCCCCCTGACTACTTAACAGCAAAGTACCATAGTTTTCATCATTCTAAGCTTGGAGGACCCATCCAAGAAGTTCACATTTAAACATGATGCAAACAAGACATGTTTGGCTGCCAAAATTCTGTCACGCCAAGGTTGAAGGTCATGATTTAAAATTGTTTTTGGTCAGTACATACGTATTAGCTCAACTTTTAGGATTGATGACTTTCACAACCCAAGGCAAAAGTTAATAACAGTGCCAATACAATCTCTCTCTTCAATCTTTAAGAATTCAATTCTTTCATTTAAGACTCAAAAAATTTTATACCGGCAGTCTCTAAACACTCTAACACAAATTAGAGTATGTAAACATAGTTGTGACGTAAAGATGTTTTGTTTTTTGCGCGCTAATCAGGAAGCACGAATTTGAAAAAGTTTTTTAGTTCAAAACTTGACAAGTTTATTTTATTTACCCATTCCTTCGTCGGCTGAAACTTAGCTCAATTGTTAGGATTGATGACCTTCACAACCCAAGGCAAAAGTTAATGACAGTGCCTATACAATCTCCACTCAGCAGACATTAAAGCGTCGATCTTTAAGAATTCAATTCTTTCATTAGACTCAAAAAAATTTATACCGGCAGTCTCTAAACACTCTAACACAAAGGCCGATGGTGGCTGTTGTGTAAAAGTTTGAACATATTTCTAAGAAAGGATAAGACTTAAAGCCAAATTCTACCAGTAACACTATAATCAATCTTACAAAAAGGTATGGAATTGTTACACGTAACTTTGTCTTCAGTGAATCTAAGTCCCACTCTGAAGACTACATGAATCAAATTAAAGAGCACGCAGATAAAAGAATACCTCTCCATGACATAATGTAGTCAAATCATCGTTTCTTCGAGGTCCTTTTGCCCAGTGAAAGAAGTAATAAACCGACACAAACGTCTAAATTGTAGTTGTTAAGAACTCGCCATTCAAACTTCGCATCAAAACAAACAGGCGTTGCTCGTAGCGAGCCGCCACTTTGTCCCAGTCCTCGGTCTCTCCTGTCACGCTACTCTCTCTACTCGTCATTGTTTATTTTTGACATTTTCGTTTTAGGAAAAAGGAAGAAATACAACTAAAAGCAATTTCATATGCATATTTTGATAGTTAGACAACGAAAATTCATTTAAACAAAAATCAATCAAGAACTTCCGGACAGGAAGTTCTTTTGTAGTCTAGTTCCAGATCTCTTGCTGCGTGGAAGAGCAGGTGTTGGACAACAAAAATGGCGGAAAACGCGCTTACAAAAGCCGTTGACAAAAAATACCCCGGTTTCACTTACGAAAAAGAAGGAGAGTGGAAAAGATCTTTCTGCTTTATCCATGCTTCAGATACACAATTTGGCCTTATAGATTCGTGGAATGGTGTTCCACTTGAAGAGCAAAATTGGGAAAAGGAAATCGTCCTTACGCGCAAAGCGATCGCTGCTGTAAACAAGCTGTCACCAAAACCGAGGTTCTTTGTTGTTTGCGGCGATCTCGTGAACGCTTTTCCCTGGGAAAAATTCAACGATCCACAAGTTGCAGATTTTAAGAAGATCTTTAATGAGCTCGACCCGAATATACCCCTGATCTGTGTTTGTGGGAACCACGACGTTGGCGATTCACCAACACAAACATCTCTGCAAAAGTACAGGAGTAATTTTGGGGATGACTTTTACTCCTTTTGGGTTGGAGGTAAACTTTTTTACATTTGATTAGGAAAGGTACAATTTACAATAAAATGTTAACAAATTAATTTTACCTGCTTTTTTTCCGCAAGGAGGGGACAAGCAATATATTTTTGTCAATTAGAGGTTGTACTCACTCTATCGTGGTCAATTGCATTTCACAACCTTTTTTATTCATTTCAACGTTCTTTTGACAGGGCAATGGAATTTTAATTTTCTTTCCCGGAGAATGCTAAATCTGTCGTGTTTTGAATAACATCTGGGTTCTTTCCTTAACATTTTTGTAGTCTTCTTTTTTCTTTTAAGCTTAAGTGTAAGAGGTGTTTTATAATAATAATGCCAGTTGCTGGTTGTTGTTTCTTTTTGCTTTCGTTCGCTTTGTCAGCTTATTAACGTTGCGTTTTCGTGAAGCTTAACATGGCAAGAATTTGTTGCCTACTTTTATTTCTGCTAGCCCAATCTGTTGATGATTGCTTATTTTTCAAAGGGCTTGATAAATTTTGGAAAAAAAGAATATAAACAATGTCGAGTGTTTTAACCAGGTTTTAAGGGTGACCCTCAATACATTTCGTGCTGATGGGAGTTCGCCTAATATTAAGGAAAAGCCGGAAGTTTTAAGCTTTCCTGTTCTTAAATACCAGGTGGAATCTGGAATGAAAATATTTGCCTTGCATGTATAGTATTGTATGTGCTACAGGTATAATACAAATATGTTCTAAAGCATTTCGTAACATTTTCAGTCGATTCAAAATTATTTTAATTTAGAATTTCAGATGGGATTGATTGCTGGCATATCTTTCTCAGTCCTTCCTGCTCCCCCCCCACCTCCCCCCCCAAATGTTTGGTAAATGTAAATGCCTTTGGTGAAGCACACCTATATTATGATTTGTATGACTTGCCCTAGTCTAGCAGCTGTAAGTATCATTTTACACTATAAATGTTAATAATAAGAGTCTTACAACCTAAAAATTAATTGATGGGAAATGTTTTTACTTTGTTAAATTAATGGAATGCTGTCTAGGCTGTATACTGTCGGACAAAATACAGAAAAACAAAACAACAAAGAATGTAAATCAGAAAAATGATCCTCTCTTAAAACCTATCCCACCAACTGCAAGGGCTTTTTATTATTATTGTTTTTAGCTTTTAATCAAGCACCTTTTACAATGTAGGGGGAGACAGGACTACATCTAAGCAAAGAGAGGGTCTTATTCAGTTTAGCAAAATTAAATGCAAGTATAAAGAAATGAGAAACGATCAGCGTAGAGTTACAGTACTCTAATTTATTCCTGTTTTGGATGGGTGGGAAATATGAGTGTTTGACATCAGGATTTGAGTGATATTATTCAAATTTTATAGAATCACTAAGATAGTACACACACTCTGATTGGCCGAGAAGAATGTTTGCATGAGAGTATGTAAACATGGTTTTGACTCCAAGATGTTTTGCTTTTTCCATGCTTATCACAGAAGCACAAATTTTAAAAAGTTTTTGAGTTCAAAACTCAACAAGTTTACTTTATTTACCCATTCCTTTGTTGGCTGAAACTTGAAAAATCTTTACAAACAAGCTGTGTCAATTTGTTTTCGCTTAAGCTGACATTTTAATCAAGGAAAATCTGTATTTTGGAAAGCATCTTCTTGCAAAACAATAACTGATTATGCATCCATGACTTTGTGTACAAGACTTTGCAACTGGTAAGAATTTCTCTTTTAATCAGTGCAGTAACAAAGAATTTTGCGTTTTTTCTCGGGAAAGTTATTTTATAAAAGCAATAGGAAACTTTTTTTTCTGTTTGCATAGCCTGAAATAAACACTCCAGGGGTTGGGAGAATTCTCGCAGTTATGCCAACCCTCAACTTCGTCTCAGGTTTGCAAAGCTGTTTCGAATTCTCCCAATCCCTCTCGTGTTTATATCAGGCTACCGTGTTTCCTCGAATGATAGCCATCCCTCGATTAATTTCCTCCCTTTGACAGAAATATTTGAAATGATCACCTTCCACAAGTAAGCCCCTCTTGCCATCTCTTCTCTTCCTTTTATGACCTCGCTCCTTGTCAAGTTGAAGCAGTGCAATGTGATCCAGAAAGATCAGTGGTGATCAAGCTCTGAAAATTAATCAAGGAACTAAATTTGGAATACTGTCTTGAAAAGCCCATGTTCAATTTATTTGATGAGATTATTTTTTTGATTTAATGGGAAAATAAAAATATATAATAGATATTTAGGGCACATTTTCCAGTGAGCAATATTTGAAATAATAACCTCCCTCGAATGATTGCCTTCCCTCGAATAATCACCTCCTTTTTGTGCAAAAAAAGAAACAATCACCCCCGGCTATTATTTGAGGAAATACCGTATGTAAACATGTAAAACGCTTTCTATTGCGTTAATAATTACAGTGTATGGGGATTGCTCATATTACAGGGCTGTCACTAAGAGCCCATGGGCAGGGATTTTCCCTGGCTACTATGAGTGTGAACCTCAGCTATTCTTATAGGAAACAAAAGGAAAATGGAACCAAGAGAACTTTCTAGCTGTACAATTCTCCTCCTGCTAATTGCCTAAACTGGGCAACTTGAAATTTTAGCGAAAATCCGGTATTATTTTTAAAAACACAAATTTTTATTTTTTGGTTTGACCGTAAAACTTTAAGTGACTGTAGAGGAAGGGGCCTGGGGGCAGGCGCTTAATTAATTCTCTTGTGGTTGGGAAGTTGAATGATATAATATTATTTAATGAAGTATATTGAATCTTTTCTTCAAAATTTCACTAAAACCCATCAGTGCCTCGAATGCTATTTAGGAGTAGACCAATCTAGCCTGATAGTCGCGATTAATGGTGGAATAAATTATTCTTTTTTTTTTATTGGACTGGTCTGGCCAGCTTACAAATGGTAAGGATTGTTAGTGACCCAGATGAATTTTTCTATTGGTTCATCTCTGGAGTACAGAGATGAACATTGTATAGCATGAAAAATTACTCATCTGACAAATAATATGATTAAATCTAAACTCAATAATCCATATTCTCGAAGTATTAGTTCATCCACTGTGAATACCAATTTTTTTTTGGTTCACTCATTCACACTACATCATAATTATTGTTTTTCACAGGTGTTTTCTTTCTTGTACTCAATAGTCAGTTTTATAAAGATGCCAGCCAGGTGGTGGAACACAAGCAGGAACAAGATCAATGGTTAGATGAACAGCTTTTGTTTGCATCAAGCTGCAGAGCAAAGCACATTGTCATTTTTCAACACATTCCTTGGTTCTATGCCAACCGAGATGAAAGTGATGATTACTTCAATATTGAGACAAATGTGCGTAAAGAGATGCTTTCAAAGATAAAGAGTGCTGGTATTAAGTATGTCTTTGCTGGTCATTATCACAGAAATGCTGGAGGTTTTGACGAAGGTTTGGAAATGGTTGTCACAAGCGCTATCGGCCAGCAAATTAACAATGATAAAGACTCAGGGATGAGGATTGTATGTGTCACGATGGATAAAATAACTCATGAATATTATGAGCTGGACAGTGTTCCCACCAGTGTAACTTTGTGAAACAAAAAAATAGATAATGCTCTGTGTCGAGAAGGATTTTGATAACATACTATCTGTGGAGAAAGTGACTAGACCTGGAACAAGTCATCATCCTTTCACATGGTAATCACCATGGACACAACCTGCACAATAACTGAAGGTTCACTGTACAGGTAGTTTTCCTGTCACCAGAAGCAGCTTTTATAGTTCAGAAAACATCTTGATGTTGTCCAGTTCATATTAATAACATATGCATAAAATGTGCACAAGATTGAATTTAATACAAATTTATAACAGGTGATAAACATCATAGTCATCTGTAGTTTGGTATACTAAATATATTGCTTAATGGTACATGGTACATCTGTATAAAGTTCCAGTGATAAATTTTTTGTTGGTATCAAAGCCGGATCCGTAAATTAATTAAAAAATTAGGCTGCAATCACTAGTGGCTGATTTTCGTTCTCATACGTGTAACAGGTGATGGCCATGTACGGTGTAGCCAGGTATACTTAAATGTAGTATTCTAACTTAGATTTATTGGGTTATTTATTTACTTTGATTTGAGAAAAAAAATTATAATTATGTACAGCATAGATGTTGTCACTGCCATGGCTAAAGGGCAGGCTTACACTCAATAAATTAGAATGACTGTAATCACAACTAAGGTCTTGTTATACAAGAGTTTGTGATTTCAAAATGTTTTTTTTTTTTACAGTAATATTTTTAAAATTATTATTTACTAACTAAAATAATTTGCTATTGTTTCACTCTTCATCAGCATAACATTACATACCTGTTTTTTTTTATGACATTATATTATTTTATGTGCTTGATGCTTAATGGGCCATAATCTTAAATACATGAAATCAGCTTTGATTTTGCCACATTATTTATTTCTATTATTTTTGCATGAATTTCCTCATATCTTGGGACAGTCTAATCAGAGATGTCCTCAAGTTGTTACCTTGATATTGTCATTATATTATTGACAGAGTATATTGGATTTAGGGTAAAGATTTGATTTATACAGGCATAAATTAATGATCCTGGAAAGTGGACTTATTAAATGTCACTGTTTTCTCAGCATACTGCGTAACAAATTTTACGATACATGACTGTAGTCAGCAATCTTTTTCAATAAATTATAATGGTTGTATAATTATACCATTGCATACATGTAGTTAGTACATGTACATGTATATTTTGTGGTTATGGATTGTGTATTACTGATGAAATCGTATGCAGGAATGGAAATGTGTACATCTGATATATCTTCAACAAAACGTTCTGCGCAATAATTATTTCACTTTATTGTGTACAATGTGATGTAAAAATCTAGGCAGAAGCCTGTCCTACATTTTTTTATTGCTACTATTTGCATAGTTCGAAAACCAACCATTCTTATCTATACTCAGTTTTACTGACCTCATAAATTGTTGTTTTTAGTTAATAATAATAATAATAATAACAATGGAATTTATATAGCGCTTATATATCACTGTTCTAAGCGCTTTACAATGAAAAAAGGACATAAGAATATCATTAATCACAAGCTTTCATATAACCCTACTGTACATATTGGGAAATTTATAGCATAATTATACATCTTAAAAAGGAAAGAAAACAAAAACAAATATGATGAAACTAAATGTCATTATACCTTTTTAAAAAGAAAAGTTTTCAACTTAGATTTAAAAAGATTAAGTTACCTTCGTTGCTTTGTTTTGTTTCTGTTGTTATCTTTATTCAGCTTTTGTAGAAATTAAGTTGAAAATTTCTCATAACAATTTTTCTTTTTTTTTCCGTTTGTTTGCTTGTTTTTTGGCCTAAAGGATTTTACAGCTGAAGGAAAGTGGACCTCAACAAAATTATTCCTAGTTTCATTTTAAAATATAAAAACAAATACACAGCACTCATGCCATAATTGACTCATGGAGTATTGGCAAATGCTCCTTGCCTTGTTTCACTAGCAAATGCAAGGAAATGTGCCAGAAAAGATCTCACATTCCACAAGAAGTCATTGACGGCTTTGTATAAAAAAATGTGCGCTGTACATTATTTGAATATTATACAATTAGGATTCATTGGCAAATTTTGTAGTATATTTCTCATACATTGTAATTTACCTCATCCTCGAGATGCACCTTTTACACCCGACCCGACTGACTGCCCCTGGGTCTCCAAGGATGAATTTACCTGTAACAAAGGTTATTTCCAACAACTTATAGTATAACATGAAATACACCCAATCAAAGTCTCCAATCACACCTGAAAGGCTGGCAAAGATCTCAGCAAGTACCCACTGCATGCAGTTTCCATTTCACTCTACTAACTTTTCAATCTGTCAACAAAATCAGTAAAGAAATAGATTGGTAAACGACCTACTGAAAGAATTGATTTTTTCTATCTGATTTTTTCTGTTTATTGAGAGCAATATGTGGAAATATGAACGCATGTACTGGGTAAAACTGTGATTAGTCATATAGATCTGTCAGGAGTAGAGGCTCCATGTTAACAATGATTTTTTTTGTGCTATTATTACTGCAATTCTAGAACCTTGGAGAATAGTGTCCCCTTTGAGTCCCCTCCTGCAGAAACCGCTGATAGAAACTGGGAAATTATTCAACATAAGATCACCTCAAAATTGCCGCTAAAATTGCAGCAAAGATAATTGCCAAAAAATCACTTTGTACATGGACCTCATTATTCAGCCTTTATGATGTCTGGTTCTTGTAACATTCAATTCACAATTTGATTATTCTAATAACTATTACAATAATTATTATAATATTTAATTAGGAATGTTATTAGTGATATTTTGGTAGCTGTCTTTAAAACACAGATTTGAGCAGATTAGGTATAAATAAACTTTTTGAACTGCAATGGACTCTTGTTTTCTCTGCAATGCCATACAATCAAGATAGTATTATTGTGTTCAGCATGTGAACGAACTCTGTGAAAAGGCACCTTTCTGCGGTGGTCACTTACAGATGGTTAAACCCCCTTTTACTGTAAAACTGTACTAAGCCAGACTTGTTCCCTGTTGCTTCTAAGACAAAGTTGATAAGAATGAATTACAGCAAGGGAACTCTGGACAAAATCGGGTAGTGATGTAGCCTTCCATGCAGGCTTTCTTAAGGGCTTTGTCACACGTTCTTTTTTCACTGACAATGCCAGTAGTGCTGTCCCTAACCCCTCTGTCCTTCCCAGGGTTTTATTGCTTTCAGTAACAAAAAGAGAGTGAGAATTAATGAGTCTGTTACCAGAAAGGCACCTCTGTCTCTGAATAACCACGACTACAGTGACAACTAATGTCAAATTATCTATCAGATCATTATGGCGATTATGGGGATTGAACTCTTTTCTTGTGTAAAAACTTTCTTTTGTTCCAAGAAATTGCATATCTGTGGAACATGTCAGTGAAAATGATTTGTTCTTATCTGCTTGCAAGAGACTTTGCAGGTCATTTGGTCAAGGACCGAAAAACCTAGTCCAGAGGATGCAAGTTTAGTACTGTCAAACTCATAACACTGTGAACACCTGAAAAATTTCAGGAATGTTGATTGTGTACTGGCCAATCACGATAAATTTTAGGATACGCAAGCAAACCTCAAAACCACAAACTAATTACCATTGCTGTTTGCGGTTTAGTTTAATCTCGCTTCTTATTGGCTTATTCCTCGCAACACAATAACATTCCATAAATATTTCTGGTGTTCATGGTTTTGTGAGTTTCACAGTAAAATCTCACTAAGGTCAAAAAAAATAATAGTAATACAGTCAAACCCTGTTATGTGAAAACTGAGGTGGCCATAAAAAGTGTGCATATTAACAGGGTGTCCGCATAAAGCGGGTTGAATTTAGAGAAAATGTAAGGGCTAATCCCCAGGGACAACAATGACGTGTCCATATTAAGCGGCTGTCCATGAAGCGGGGTTTGACAGTATTTCTCGTTTCCTGCATGAGTGGTGATGCTTACCTACAAAAAAAATTGCCTTGTAGTTGTAATGCAGTAGGTTGCTCCTTTCTAGACTTTTCCTTACTTCCTTCTATGCAACTGCAAGATCAAGCACCCTTAAGGACAAGACAACACTCCCATGCCAAGGCAAAGATTGATAGTGTTCTATCCACCAGTTTTTACAAGCCCAGCTTATAAGCTAGCTAGTCATCTACTTAGTACATTAGCTGGTCTACTACTTTTATACTTGACCAGCCTTGACAGACACGCATGAGTGTATCCTTGTGGAATGGATTTTGACGTATTACATGTAAGTGAATACATTTTATAGTCTCTGTCACTGTTTATGGGCAGCCACACAACCCTCACCCCCCCCCCCCCCCAAAAAAAGGGTTTCTTTGTATGGCGTGACAAAATTGCAGCTCACTAACGGTAGATTTAAAATATGGATTGATATCATTGTTAAAACACTAGTAAATCCTGTCCTTTTTATTAGAATTTTGATAATCTTAAATAATAATTTAATCTCAAATAATAATTTAATAATGTTATCAACTCTTCCGTTTTCTCAATGTGAATACCACATAACATACATTGAGGTAATTTTTTCAAAGACATGATGTCAAAGTTCAATGGCAATACTGAAATTGCCTTCATAAAAAGCACATAGTAATACATGTAAATTGTAAACATCCTGTATGACTTGTTTAAGGAAACTGTGTTTACAACACAACTGTGCAAAACAACACACAATTTAGCAGGCATTAAATTGAATGAGAAAAATAATAAAACCAGAAAATTACATGTATATTCTACCAACAAGTTCAAACAATAAGGAGTTTCTAGCAATCATGACCACGATGGCAGGTAACAATACCACAAAGTAATGTAATCTTATTACATAAGAATGGCAAGCAAAACAAGCTTTTACACAAGCGTAAATATTCTGTTTCATTCTGCTAAGGGTGCTCTCCATTAACAATCATGATGTCTCACAGTAAATTTGAAATTCTTCCATACAGAGTTATTTTGTGAACCTTAGCACTCCAGACACTTAAAAAAAACAAATAGGTACAATTTAAAATTAAAATGAAAAAGCAAGATTTGTTTCTTCACGTAGATTTTCCTTGGGTTGTTGTCGTAACTGCTATTAACTCCCTATTGACGAAGATTAGAGGTATATAACCCTGGTTATATGCTTCTGCCTTGTGCAGATAGAAATAATCCATCATCTATTTACTGGAAGAACATTCTACAAATTAAATAAATACAATATAAATAAGAGCTAAATGACCGCCTCTTGAGAAATAGTCAGTTAAGTTCAAGAAACAAAGTAGCATCAATATCAAAGAAATTTCCATCCTGGATGATTTCCATCAAAATTATGCGTAACGCATGCCAACAGCAAAACTCTTAATACTAATATTATTATTATTCTACTATTGATGGAAATACTAAGGCTGGGGATTTCCCCGGCCTTTTATTGACATGAACCCCACCTACATTCATAAGAACATGGTTCGTACACATCATTTTATACTACTTTCCACAACACTTTGCAAAAAATGACTTTGAATTTTCATCTGAGGTACAGAATAGAAATAAAATATTACAAGAAACAGAAATGAAATATTGTTTACGTACAAGTTACCCGTGAGTTTTACAGGTTCTTACATCGATGATGAGCCAAATTTTCCTCAGCAAAATAATCTTGTTTTACAGAAAATCGTGGCTGGCGTAGACAAGGTAGTGAATTTCAAGGACTCTTCATGGCCTAATAAAGAAATCAAGTACTTTCAAGGACCTTAACTGAATTCAAGGACTTTTCAACATGAATGCTTAATTTCAAGAACTTTTCAAGATTGTACAAACCATGACGAAACCAAAGGAAAATAGAACCAAATGGACTTCCTAGATGTGATCCCACCTTCTAATGGCTTACCAACAGCAACTTGAAATCTTACTGACAGCCCTGAGAATACATTGTACTGTACATACTGAATAACGAAAATCTGTTTTTCTCTTACAAGGTTTAATGCAAAGCTTAGAAAACTGTGAACACTAGAAATACTTCCGGAATGTTACAGGTGTAACAAGTTGCAAGGAAAAGGCCAATTGGACATTTGAGTGGAGTGAGTGAGTCACTCCTGGCAACCATCCATTGAAACCATTATCTAGATAAACAACTCCTAAAATGAGTTTTTTTACCACATTTTTGGTATCGCAAGTATGGTTACTTCAGCTATACAAGCATCCAACAATGGTTACTGCTACATGCTGGAAAACGTTCATTTGAGGAGGTGTTTGAGTAAGCAACCTCAACTGCTGCAATGCCTCATGCTCTCTTGCAACAGTGCAACAAAATTACCAATCAAGTTGTAATAATATTCTGCCCTAGTGTGGTAGGCTGTTATATGTGTAGGTTCAAGTCAGAGCCAATTACACCAAGTTCAGGCCAGGTTTTAGATCATTAAAGAGTGTCCACTCAAATGGTGATTAATCGAGAAAATGCAGCAGAGAGTTTATCATAAAGCTCCATTTAAAATAATAGCAATCAAATGTCTCTATAAATATCTTAAATCAATATTTCATACCAATGCTTTAGCAACACACTGTGCAAAACAGTGGGTATCGATTGAAGCAAAACGTTTTTGACTGTATGCACTACTTCAAAACGTACAATGAATCTGTCACTTTGCAAGGCCGACGATCATCCGTAAAGAAGGCAGTTGAAAACATGTAAATTCAAGACCTCAGTCACGCTATGAATATACGTTTACACATAGGTCGTTGAACTTGTGGTGCTGGTATCTTGGCTGTTTGAAGCAGGACTGTCCTCGATGGATGAATTTGACAGCTTTACACTTCTCTGTCTCCGTGGCATCTTTCTCTTAATAGAATCTGTGAATTTCTTTAACGAACCATGGCTACGAATCTTCCCTGTTGTGGTTGCGTACTTTCGGTCGTTCCTCTGAAACTGCCCGACATTCACCAAATGAGAATCGACCTCTCCAAAGGACTTGCTTCGTCGCACTAACTTTTTCTCCGGCTTGTAGTAAAACGCCTGATACTCCAAAGCATCGTTGACTACTCTATGGGCGGCCTTGTGACCGAAATGACCGTGAAATCTGTAGGAAAAACTCCCTCCATCTTTTCTTTCCTCAGAGTAAACAACAACATATAATTTCCTGTTCTGATCAACCATTGTGATAATCTCGTGCCAAGGGAAGTTTTCAATCGTATTTCCGGGGATTCCAAAGTTGTCTACAGCGAGGACAAGAAGTCCCGTGTTGCAAATAGCTAACAGAACTGCGTTCCCGTTGTTATCCGTTGCCCCATGGTGTAACGACATACCGTAGAAGGGAAGACTTTTGGCGATCTCCAAAAAACCCAGTTTCGCTTCGCAAGTAGTCAGTCCCTTGTGCGAACGATGCGAAGTATGAACCATAGTTTCATATTTATCTTCGCTTATTTCATAGTCCGAGTTTATCCCATTAGGCTGGGCGAAAAATGATCCCAATAAGTCCTCTAAGTATCCACGTTTGTGAATCTTGGGTTTAAAATCACCCAGAATAGCTTGGGCAAAGAAGCCATCCAAGAGAGCGTGTTCATTGACGGAGGTAACAAATTTCCCTCGAATCAGGGAATCTTTGATTTGTAAAACCAAAAGGTCAAGAACTTCGTTGGGCACACTGCTTACATCAGACGGATAAAATTTGACTGCAAATTGAAAGGAGTAAGGTTTTTTACGCTGTGGTCTTACTTGTCTGTCGAAATCCAACCACGTTAGTTCTCCATCAACCCCGTCAACAAATTGCAGACCGAAGTGGTTCCTCCCATTTGGCGGCAGCGACAGTTTTTCACAAACGCGGTCGAAAAGCTCTTGTCCTTTTGTTGACTTTCTCTCAAATGTCGCCACGAAAAGCGAATTGTCTAAAAGAACAACTTGACATTGAAGCTTACCCACTGATTGTCTTTTCTCTTCAAATTTAACCGATTTGGGTTTTGTAGTAAAAACGGTCGACGGCATGGTTATGGACGATTTGAAACCGAAACTCCGCGAAAAAAACTGTTTCGCAAAGACGTTCCAAAATTAACGTTGTGTTCCTTACAAGAATTCTACTTTCAAGAGTCTTGACGGCAAAGTTGCTCCCAAATAGTGCGTCTTGATTCAAAACTACATATCATCGAAGGGAAGATGTGTACTGTAGTAGGGTTACTCCCAGGAGTGTAGAGTCCGTTGATCCTTCAATCTTATTGGTTCACTTACCAAGACAGCTTTCGCGCGCGAATGTCGCGCACTTGCTCACACGGAAAAAGGAAACATGGCTGGAAAAAAATCACTTTCATTATATTTTTATCATCTCAATGCGAAGAATGGTCTAGCATCTATTTAATACAGTGGAACCTGGTTAATACCGTCACTAATAGGCCAAAAAAATTGGCCGTATTAACGGGGTGGCCGTATTTCCGGGGAAGGCTCAATTTCATGACTTGAGGGCCGTAATAACAAATAGACCTTGTCACGGTTTTCGACGCCATCTTGACGAGTAGGCAAACGCGTGAGAAATTACAGTGTTTGTAAGAGAATCTAATGTCGAATAATTTCCGTAAAACGGCTGTTCTGAAAAAAATATGATTTGTAAACTAAAGCTTCACTCCTAGGGATTCTCCTGAAAAACTTTAAGGGCGTTACATGCACTAGAAGACCTAGAACCATTTTTTAAATTTTTCTATACATTTGGCTGTAAGAAAGTCCCGGGAAAATTACAGACAAATATATGGAAAATCTAAAGCAAGCCTCTGGAGAAATTTAGGCACAGGTACGCCCCCCAAATTTTTTAGGACAATCCTTTGCTTTGTAGCTTTAGTTTACAATTGATATTTTTTTCAGAACAGCCTTTTTGCGGAAATTATTCGACATTAGATTCTCATACAAACACTGTAATTTTGTCACGCGTTTGCCTACTCGTCAAGATGGCGTCGAAAACCGTGACAAGGTCTATACACAGGACAGGAATACACCGTACATCGCATTCACCGTACTGTTCTCATTAATAAACAACCGCAATGTAGCTATCGCGTACAGTAATTGAAAAAACTTGTAAAAATTTTCATTTAGTACATGAAACTCTTTTAAAATTCGACTATAAATCGCCACGTGCATTTATAAGTGTACTGTGGTACAAACAGTACGAGAATGAGCTTAGAGTACTATAGTCAATGAAACTGACATGTCACTGGCATTTTAATTTTCTAAATTTCGAAAGAATTGCCATATTAACATGGTGAAATTATAAGGGATTCTACAGTTTCAAGGGATTTTAAAATGTGGCCGTTGGCCGTATTAACGGGTGACAAGAGCTCTCTTGCGGGTGATGTATGGCCGTTTCGCAGGGCCGAAACGAGGTGACCGTATTGTCGAGGTGGTCGTTCTACTGTAAACGGAAAACCCTTCATCGATGTAACCTTACAATTTCTGGAGATGAGATTGTAAAGAAAATCAGCAAGAACATACATAGGAATAATCCTCTTTTGGCTCTTTTGAATACCGTGTGGCGTGGCAGGAATTTTTTTGGTCCGGACACTCCCATTTCCCAGTGGAAAAATCATTCGGGACTAGATTGGGGACGCAGAAGTTGGCCGATTGATGATTGCGTTTTGGAGGAAGTTCCGAACAGACTGCGGTTTGAGGACGGAGTGATTTTCTTGCCGGGAATTAATTTTGGCACATTTCAGTCAACAGGCTCAGTTCAAATGAATTAAGAACATTTCTGTTTCCTTTGAAAGTACAGTGTACGTGCGTCAAATGTTCTGTACAGGATCTGTACTTCACCTTGCTGTCTCGGTAGGTCTACAACGCGGAATTTCCTAACAGTTTCCTAATTTCAAGTTTAGACGGACCCAAGAAAACAATTTTCTTTTGTTGAACTTAGAGACAGTCCTTAGAATTCAACTGGAGAAAAATTCGCCACTATTTGACAAATTGCACAAGGTTATATGAATGTCATTCCAATGGCACACAGATGTGGCGTGCTCATACAATTTCTAAGTGTTTTCATATGACTGTAAACCAGCTAATATTAGAAGATCCAAATCACAAAAACTCGATCGTAATAAGCCAGTTTTGAATTATCAAAATTCTCACTTGACTCCGAGGCTAGCGAGAATAAAACAAAAGAAATGAATTATTCGATTTCTTTTGTTTTATAGTTCCTCATCCTCGTAGCCAAGATTGAATTCTAATAATTGAAGACGCCACTGTAGTCCTCCTGTAGTCGTCTATCCCACAACAAGAGCCCACAACTATGAATTGACCCAATAAAAGAGTCTGTAATTAGCAAAATATGTAACTATGTCAGTTAATTGTATGTTTTATTGTCCAGCATCTGCTCGAAGCCACTAATATGGCTGAATCCGCGAGCGAGCGGGCGGGCACTAAGATGTGCCTAACTTTCCTGCTCCGGATTTCCCGCGTTGGTCTCGCACGAAAAAAATTATCTTTGTACTGGGGTGCATTTAATAAATCCTTTATTGACCACACTAGTTCAGGATGGCTGGATATTGGCCTGGTCCCTTTTTTTACTTTTTATCGACTTCGACTTCGACTCGGTCGTGATAAAATGCAGGATATTCGAAGGACCACTTGAAAACTCGAAAGGAACTTGGCCAATGCACAATACTGACCAGCCATCTTGACCCTCCCACAATGAGGACAAAAGAGACACGCGCGACTGCATCACAGGCTATAATTTACATTAGTACTTTGAATGTATATTGTACCTGTTTGATTGTAAATTAAAACAACAGTTTTACACATTCCATAGTCACTACACAACTGGCTACAGATTTAATAGTTGGCGCCCGCGAAACAAAAAATAAATATATAGAAGTCAATATCCCAGTGGAACATTCGATACAACTTCACACATCTTCAGTTTTCTTCATCATTCTTCTTAAGGTTGTTATGTTGGACCGGTTAATGTTGAAAACTTATTTAAATCAACTTGACCTAATGCAATATCACTAAGGAGGTGTGATCAGGTCAATTATTCAGACTTTATTCAACTTATGATAGTTTGCATAAAAAATACAACAGATTGTTATCAACGTGAGGAAACATAGCAGCACACGGAAAAAGTTTCCCTTTCAAAGAAGTCAAGATGTCTTTCAAGTTTTTACGGGCTTCGTCAAGTGTGATTGAATGCCACGTTGTTCTTCTTGATAACTCACAATTCGTCGCTATGTTTGACCAAGAAACGGTTGTGGGAGACGAGCTTTTCGAAAGAGTGTGCGAAAGACTTAAAGTCCCATCGTATGACAGGCAGTACTTTGGTTTACAGTACATTGATAACGAAGACGGAGATGTCAACTGGCTAAATCTGGATAAAGAAATTCGTTCACCCAGAAAATCGAATCCGTTGATGTACCAGTTTGCAGTGAAAGTATTTCCCAAAGACCCTCTTCAGTTGGATCAGAACATGCAAAAACAGATTCTTTTGCAGTTGAAAGGGCTGATCAACAGAGGCAAGTTCAACCTACCCGTAAGTAAACATGCGTCAATCGACGGCTTCTTCGCGCAAGCGATGCTCGGAGATTTCATCCCCAAGCAGCACAAGGCGGGTTATTTAGAGACTTTACTCGGAATATTCTATTGTCCTCCAACCGGTATAAACTCCGATGGGGACATCGACGAAGAAAAATATGAGCTTATGGTGCGGGATTTGCATAAATCTCACCGCGGGATGACCCGAGAGAAAGCTGTGTCGCATGCCCTTGATATCTGTAAAGAGTTACCCAACTATGGTGGCTGTGTGTACTATGGAGGGACTGATCTTGACAGCGGGGATGAGGTTGTTTTGTCCGTTTCTATTCAAGGAATACGCATCTGCCGTCTAAAGAACAAATTTCCTGAAGTCGGCGAAGTATGTCACCATTTCCAGTGGCGCGACGTTATCTCCATTCTTTGTGACGATGCAAAGTTGTACGTGCACCTGGCAGGAGGGGCAGCTGATGATAACGACGAGGACATGTCATATCGTGCGTTCCGATTCAAGAAAGGCTTGTACAGCCACAAGGTCGCGCATCGCTTTAAAAAGGACGCAGAAAATCACCAGAACTTTTTCTTTGAAGAGAACCCTGAAAGAGCAAGAACCATGAGAAGCCTTTCCGTGGATGTGAAATCCTTGAAAGGGATTCGTAATCTGCGTTCCGGATCAGTAGGATCAGGCCGTCAGTTTCTTGCGTCTAAAATGACTCTTCCTTTCAAGAGACAAACAACGAAGAAGTAATTTAAGGAAGTTGCTAATCCATATGATCGTTGTATTTGTAAGCACATGAACCATGAGCAAATCATTCTCAATAAGCTAGGCCAGATATAGTTACAAAGACACAAAAAAAGGACCATCTTTATACTGATTTTTTTCCTTTGGCTTTCTGAGCGTTTGGGAAACTTCATGTTGTTTTATGTTAGTTATTCCCAACATCCACTTTCAACGCCTCTGTGCTGATATTATCCTGATGCTATCCCTTTGCTTGGGTAATTCTTAAACAGAAAGTTCCGTCAATGGATCAACAACAAGGGTTCTGCAGATCCCGGTTACACTTAAGAGATATGTCAGATAAGTTTTTTATTTATGGAATCCCCGACTTGATTAAATAATTTTCGTGTTTAATGTTCATTGAATTATTTGCAGAAAATGGCCTGAAACTCAAAGACCATTCCTGATCGTGAGTAGTGCCATCCATGTTTGGCTCTACAACTTTGCATAAATGTGCGGACGACTCCACCATAATTGCACCTGTGTGGAGGGATACGGACTGTTCGAACGAGTTAGTGAAGCAGTTCTTAGAATGGTCAAAAAAACAACTGTATGACCTGCAATCCTAGTAAACGTAAAGAACTTGCCTTTATGAAAAAAGGCAATGCACAGATCTTTGATAGAGTAGCTGGAATACCTCGGGTCAAGGATGTTGTTTTGCTGGGTGTTACTTTTCAGTCCGACACCAGATTTAACATTCATGTAAAAAATAAACTCACAAAGGCAGACAAGTCTCCACGTACTCAGGACGCTTAGAAGAGATGGGTGCAATCAGAAAGAAATTGACTACCTATTCAATTCCATTGTACTACCTAACATCTCATACGGGCTTGCGGCGTATAGAGCGGCTGAAGCTGAACTAACAACGATCCAGCGTTTTTTTGGATAGATGTAAGAAAGGTAGGTACATCTCGCATAGCATTGATATCCACGATCTTTTAGAAAAACAAGATAAACAAATACGCACTAAAGTTATAGGCTCAGAGGGTCACCCGCTTTATGACATGTTGCCAAAGGTTAAGAACACTAGGTACTACCTTAAACGAAAATCAACGGTGAAACCTAAAGTAAACACGACGCGTTTTACGTCTTCTTTAGTTTAGTTTTTAGTTTTATTAGATTTTAATTGCCATTTCATGTACCCTAGCTTGCTTTTTATATTTAACAATTTTGTAACATGGGATATGTATGTTTATCTTATGAAATAAAGACCTGTTATTATTATTATTATTATTATTATTCAAATTATTATTATTGTTATTACGTTTTTCGAATACACATGAACAGTAACGTGACGACAATGGTTCAAGTCACAAAATTTGATGTGGTAAACTGACTTTTATGGATGATAAAAACTAATATAAAAACAAACAAGCTATCCTTTTACAGACTGCCGGAAAAAAATGCCATCACCGTGACTTTATTAAACATACTTCATGCAAGTGGTCTGACGAAGAACTTTCCTTCGCTTGCAGGGGCGTAACCAGGAGCACAACTTTTCAAATTTCCTTTCTCCCTCCGTTAAGTCCCAAATCTATTACTCCCTGATTAAAGGTGAGGTTACGCTACAGTGTATAATCCAAAGCGTTTTATTTTCTATGAAATGACGTCAGAAAGTTGCAGATTTCGTTGTCGACTTTTTGGGTTTGTTTAACAATTAATGAATGAGGCTGAGTATCTTATGAAGAAGTATGGAGCTCGAGGAGGGTGTTATCTGTCGAAGCCGTGGGCCGAGGCGGATAACACCCTCCGAGTTCTCCATAATTCTTCAAATGATACTAAAGCCGAATTCATTAATTGTTTTATTTTTCATTCAAAATAATTCCTAGTTTAAAAACATAGCTAAAACAAGCTTACCTGCATCGATAGTTTACGTTTAGGTTTGTCTAGCTCCGAAAATATTCTCCAAATAGCAGATGTCGCCCTCCGAGTTGTCTTCTTGCTGTTTTTAATATGTTTTTAACCATTATTTCGCCTAGTTCCAGCTGTAGTTCTTACTCTTCATCTGAAACGAGTGGGCGCCGTTTTAGTTTTTACAACGAAAACAACTCAATCTCGTCCCCAGGTCTTCTCGGTTAACGGTGCATTAACATGTAGAAGGCTGCATTTTTGACGTCATTTCCTCGTTAAAAACAAAATTCTTCCAGATTTGGTCATCAGTAACTGGTTGTGGTGAATTATGCGTGTGCTCTTAGCCAATCGGAATTGGGGAAATATTTTGAATGAATAATAATATAAATTATTGCTTTAGTAGTTAAGTATCTCAAACTTTTATTTACAAATGATTGATTTCTTGTTTGCCACATTGTCTTTGACTGACAAAAGCACTCTACGCTGATGTAGTCTTTACCAGTATATTCTATATTTTCAAGAGCCATAAGGGCTCTTGATATTTTTATTACTCTCGACTCGCTTCAACGGCATTATCAGGTACGCACGTGCGTAGCGTACGTACAGGTAGCTACGCCTCTGGCTCGTCAGGAGCTGGTAATCGGCTCCTGTGCTCGCATAAATTGCAAAAATTTTTCAGGTTTTTTCAGGGACGAATCTGACGATCGTGTATGCGCACTTGTTATGGACATTTTCCTGGGCACCTGCAAGTGGGCTCGATTTTTGCTAGTCGCGGGCTCATTTCCCGAACAGCGGCTGGTACTCGAACCTAACATGTAACTCGAAGGGATATTAGTTCCCAGACCCTTGACCGTGTGACAAAAAGTAATAATTAATGCATGAAACCGAGGTTAAAAAATGTAAATATCAAAACAGTTCCAAGCTATCCGGAAGATTCTTGATATGTTGGAAACTTTAGTGTTCTGATGATCTTGTCTTTCCGTCCTTTTTTCTGCTCAGCATCACAGCTCTTATCACCTTCTTCTCTCCTCTTTTAAAACGTTGTTTTCGGGTTTCAAAGTCCGTTTATTGGTTTATTATATTGTAAGTATTGAGTTAGCCCGGAAACTCGGCTGATATTAGTAGCCAACCAAAATCTCCGAAAATAGCATATATATTTCGCAAGTATTTTACGTTTGGCCCCGGGAGGGTGCTCCCTTATATAAGCTATATAAGTCTGTGCTGCCCCATCGGTTAGCGTTTTTGCGCCGTTTTGGTCTGAAAACGGGTATACACTTCCCCCATTTTGGTCTGGAATCGGGTATGGTTTTCAAGGGACCTACGGGAGGGTATGAACTTATTTAACGTTTCAATTCCAAATAAGTAAGAACGAAAAAGAAATATGCGAATTCGAAACAGATGTGAGGAATTTTTTTCGTTTGCACTCTAATCTAAGTAATACTAACATAATTTCTGCCTAAAGGCCAGGTCCGAAAACGGGTCTGGAAAATGACATATTTTGGTCTGAAATAGGGTCCGGATTTGGAGAACCGGGCGGCATACCCCCCGGGACTTTTGAGGACGTTATAATAGCTGTATTATTTGTGATTCTTGGATTAAATTATTGAAATCATTAATATCTTACCTAATCACTGAGCTCATCGAACATGATGCCGTGTTGTAATGTATTTTATAGAGATTTTATCAATGAGGACATACGTAAAGAAATAAAGAAACAAAAATAAAATATCGAGAATAAAAATAATTGCAGAGTTTAACTTGCTATGACATCATTATCAAGTGACAAGACAAAAAAGAAAACGGCGACAAAATAAAAACAAAAAGGTAACCTATCAAAAAAATATGACATCATGTAGCAGTCGGATGGCTTTGCAGTCACGCACTGAGTTTTCTGTCACAAACGGGCGTTCTCCGTTGTCTCTGATCGTATTGTACATCTTTGATAAATATGCAGGTGTAATATAAATAAACATTTCCTTGTAGGAAAATATTCAGCTTTTTTAAACTTAAAGGCAGCAATGGCAGTTGTCAGCGTCCGCCAGAAGACCTAGAAATTTGTGTACGTCATAGAGGAACATTCGATAAGGTTTCAACTTCTGTTTATTTACCGTTGCCAATCGCCAGTAACCTGATATATTAAATTAGAAGTAGCACGTACATGACACCCAGTGCAATATAACCAAAGGAGGTGTGTCCCTGTGTGTGAATTATTGAGAAAGGAAATAACTTGCTACGATAATTTCAAGAAAACTACAACAGCTTGTTTCCATACACGCGGCGAGAATAACAGAAAAGCCAGAAAAGACAGTATCCTACAACACGCAGGGGTAAATCTGTTTAAGACGAGTAGTGATATTTGTAACCTCCTTTAAAATATGTCTTTGAGGTTCCTTCGGTCAACTTCAAGTGTCATTGAATGCCACGTTGTTCTTCTTGATAACTCACAATTTGTCACAACATTTGGCCAAAAGACAGTCGTAGGAAGAGAACTTTTCGATAGAGTGTGCGAGAGACTTCGAGTTCCCGCAGGTAGTAGGCAGTATTTTGGTCTACAGTTCATAGATGGCGCTGATGGAGATGTCAACTGGCTACATCTAGATAAAGAAATCCGTCCACCCAGAAAATCGAATCCGTTGATGTACCAGTTTGCAGTGAAAGTATTTCCCAAAGACCCTCTTCAGTTGGATCAGAACATGCAAAAACAGATTCTTTTGCAGTTGAAAGGGCTGATCAACAGAGGCAAGTTCAACCTGCCGGTAAGTAAACATGCGTCAATCGACGGCTTCTTCGCGCAAGCCATGCTCGGAGATTTCATCCCCAAGCAACACAAGGCGGGTTATTTAGAAGCTCTACTCGGATTGTTTTACTGTCCTCCAACAGGTATAAACTCCGATGGGGAGATAAGCGAGGAAAATTATGAGCTTATGGTGCGGGATTTGCATAAATCTCACCGCGGGATGACCCGACAAGATGCTGTCTCGCATGCTCTTGATATTTGTAAAGAGTTACCCAACTATGGTGCGTGTGTGTACTATGGAGGCACCGATCTGGACAGTGGGGATGATGTTGTTTTCTGTGTTTCAATTTACGGAATGCGCATCTGTCAGCCGAAGAACAAATTTCCTGAAGTCGGCGAAGTATGCCACTCCTTCAACTGGCGTGACATTATTTCCATGATGTGTGACAACTCGAAGTTCTACATTCACCTCACGGGGTCCGGTGACAACGAAGGTGAAAACATGACGTGTCGCGCGTTTCGTTTCAGTAAAGGTTTGTACGGTTACAAAGTCGCCCAGCGCCTCCGAGAAGACGCCGAAAATCACCAAAAGTTTTTCCTTGAAGACAATCCTGAAAGAGCAACTATCATAAGAAGCCTCTCCTTGGATGTGAAATCCTTGAACAGGATTCGTAGTCTGCGTTCAAGATCAGTAGGATCAGGCCGCCAGTTTCTTGGGGCTAAGATGACACTTCCTTTTAAGAGACAAACATCGAATTAACGAGAACAATCCCCGGGGACAATCATCTTTACCGGAGTCAAAGCCACTCATGATTTATAGCGCAGGCGTGCATGTTATCAGCGACCGCGCGAGGGCGTGCGGGCATAATACACGCAAGCACTTGAACGAAACAGAGAAAATTTCCCCTTGACTTGTTTCCACTTTCCAGCCTTACTAAGTTTCGACTCGACTGACTGAATAGAAACTTAATTCCTGCAGTCTACTACGCACCGGGTAGAAAGGGATCTGATCAAAATAAAGAAATAGTATAGTAATAACAGGTTACAACACTCCATGAATATGAAAGCCTCGGTAAAACGGGCGCTGAAGAAAAACGTGCCACTTTCTTGTTTTGCAACATTGCTACAGAGCGTGTTGAAAAGCGATTTTGCGCGTTTTTCTACCCAAACCTGCCTTCCAACAAATGAAGGTTGCTGAAAGTTACATGAATAGTATTCGTGCAACTTTCAGAGTACTGACTTGTGACTGGATAACCTTACGCGCAAGTCACGCAATATACGGGAGTTACCTAACTTGCTGCAAAACGAGTTTGCCTTAGACCAGTAAAACGAGCATCATATGTAAAAATTTTGATGTAAAAAATAAACTTAAAGGAGCTGTGTCACGAAATTCAGCCAAATTAGGAAATTACAAAATGCCCGTTTACAGTCGAGGCAGGTCAAGCTATTAATGAATTGATTATTTGAAAAATGAATCTGTTAGTCGTTCCGGTAACTAGTGTTAAATTCAAATCGGCATTCCTGCATGCGTACTGAGCAGTGAATATTTTACGAGAACTTCTCTGTATTTGGGCAGATTGAAAATCTTTAAATGGGTTAAATTTCATGGAAGACATTTACGTCAAATTCAGGGAAACTTAGCTGGTAGAAATTTCGGAACTGAATCGCATGTGAATTCACGGCTCATTACGCATGCAAGAATGCAGACACGAATCTGAAATCTACAACTACCAACGGATTCAACTTTCGAATAATAAATTCATTAATGTAATCGTGGGGGGTACGCTTGACTTGGGTTGACTGTAATTAAGAGAAACATAAAGATAACCACTTAAACTCTAAACGAGGGTTAAAATAACATAACAGAAACAACAGATGCCACGGGTGGGCAAAACTGAAGAAGATTGAAACGGATTGAAATTAGGGTTTTTGAAAACTGTTCAGCCCAACAGTTTTTCAAAGTTGATCCCTGCTGCTTGCAACTTCAAAAATAATGCTCAGGAGACATATTTGTTTGTCTCGGATCTCTGATTTTGTCATTTACCTGTAATTTCTTTGCTTACTTTAAGTTCCATAGCGATTGAGGGTGAGTGATTGGCAAAATTAAACAAAATGACCTGGACTACCGTGACACAGCCCCTTCAAACTAGTTAAACTACTATCTACTTTCTGCAACAAATTTTCGCAACCTGTAACAACCTTATTTGTGGTGAGGCTGGTTTGAACGTGGCTAGTAAAACGTGCAACATTGCTTTTAAACCTGTTTCGCTGCAATGTTGCCAAACAAGTTGCACGTTTTTGTTGCCCGCTGTTTTACTGTACCTTAAGGTCAAGTAATACAGGCAACATTTTCGCACAACTTGTCGCGCAACATTGTTGCGTTGCAAGTTGAATAGCGTTGTTGCCCGTATTACCACCCTCGCTCTCAACTTGTCACGCTACAAATTTCGATGTTGCAAGTTGTGGCAACATGTTGCGCAAAGTAGACCTGAGTTCTACTTTTTGCAACAAACTTTCACTTTTATTATTTGCATCACAACTTGCTTCACTTCACAACACTCGTGACTGGTCAATTTTCCCGCACCAAAAACGCGGGAAAGATGGTGAGTAAGCGCGAGCTTGACCTCGGGCATATCCGATTTGGGTAGGAAGTAAACATGGCCGAAGTTGTGGAGGTTGAGAATGTTGAGACCCAACATTGTGAATTTATTAGTGAAAAAATGTCAGAGGCCCAAAGAAAAGATTTGTGCAAAGAACTTAAAAAGCACCCATGTCTGTGGGAAACTTGTGGACCAGAGTACAAAAGCAAGCCACGGAGGTCAAGAGCTCTGGATGAGTTATGTCAAAAATTTAACGTTTCACCAAACTGCCTGAAAAAACAACTACATAGCCTTAGAACGGCATTGACAAGGGAAGTCAAAAAAGAAACCACAGAAGGTCAAAAAGCCATTTTGTTTGCTGACACAAAAACACACTATTGACCAATCACAACGCATGATTTTCTTAAAGAGCCGCAACTTGCAACATCGAAATTTGTTGCGTGACAAGTTGAGAGCGAAGATGGTAATACGGGCAACAGCCCTTTTCAACTTGCAACGCAACAAAGTTGCGAGATAAGTTGTGCGAAAATGTTGCCCGTATTACTTGACCTTTAAGCGTCTAGGCGGTTATTTGAGATTCTGGCATACAGTGAAGCCTCGGTAATAACCAAGGGCTAAGGGACTGGCAAAATTTACCGCGAGGATTCTTTTTCATATATTTTACGTTTACTGGGGTAAAGAAAATCGTCGTTAAACCCGAGGTCTTTGTATAGACTAGAGGTTCGTTATGTCGACACGAGGTTCCACGGTACTGATAAGACGTTTATTCACGCACATCCTTCATCCTGTTTTCCATATGCTTTGTATAGTAATGACAAAGCAGAATTTGTTTAAACTCTACACAGGAAATCAACTCTGTACTGGCAAACTTGTATTTAGCGGTCACCCCAAGCATTACTTACATCAAACGTCACAAACAACAAAAATGAACCGTTTAAAAAAAGGGTTATAGGCTACCAAGAAACTAGCGCAGAAAATCCGTACTGATAACGCGTTACTACTCAGATCTGGGTAGTGCTTTTTATTGGTTCAAGCAAATTTTCAGCACAGGTCAGTTTTAAAGAAATTCGTGGCCATGATTTTCGGGCCTTTTTTAAGTGAACGCTATAATTAATAGATTAGAGGGTGACTGCTGAATACAGGTTTGACAGTGTATGTTCAGCAAAAACGACGATGAGGAAGAAGATATTGGATGATAGTGTTGGAGTGCATTCATTCCAAGTAAAACGCGGAAAGCAAAATGTGATTGTCCCCTATGAGAAAAGACTATTTACCTAAGCTTTCAAAAAAAAAAATGTTTCCATCAATTTGTCAATATCCTTTGTTTGAAATTTTGCCTAATTATCATAATTAGGCACAAGACAACCTCAGGATTTCCATTCGGGGAAAATTTCTTACGGTTTCAAGTCTCCTGGCGTGAGAGTTGCTGTGATCAATCAGATTTTCCAAACAGGTCTTTAAAATACTTGAGTTCTAAGCTCTCCGCCGAATTGCGGTGGTGGTTTACACGAATTACTGTAGCTTGAGTACTTTGTAGACTATATTTTCATCAGCTTAATCATTGTTGTAAGATATGTATATACGGTTAATTATGAAAAGCTTAAAAATTACGTCTCAGCCAGTGAGTCGTTTAAAATTAAGACCCTATTAATTTTTATTGAAAAGCTTATGCCTTCGCAAGGCAACAAACGTGTGTCTTATTAAGAAAAAAAGGTAAACCTGAAAAATCATAATATCGATATGTTCAAGGGAAGTTAATTCAGTAGTTAACGTTGCTAAAGTGTAAATATATTAAGTTGTGTTATTGTATAAAAAATATTGTGGTCTGTTGAATAATGATTATAATACAAATTGCTCGCTTTTTTTTCCTGACCAGGTATTGGATGCGGATTATTTTAAGCTATTTTACAAATTGAAAGTACATTCGTTGTAAAAGCTTTAAAAAATATAGAGGCTATTTGCACGAAGACTTTTTTTTAGAATCATTTCGTTTTTTTGTTTTCAATTAGGCTTAAAGTGCTACTACGATCAAATTTGGGAATTTGTTTTTGATTACATATTTCGAAAATGTATGTAAAAGTGACTTACCGTGCCAAGTTTGGAGTCCAAATTTGATCTGGAAGTGTGTTTATTTGCACGGCAATTTTCGTAAATGTCTTGCCGCCATTACTCGATTCAAAAAATGACCGGGAGTAGTATTTGAAGGAGTTGGGGCGAGATGTGACGTAGAAACATCAACACGGCAAAACAAGGCAAACAAACGTGGCTAATTTCGCATGCAGGACGAGATATTTTTGGAAGCTTTTGGAGGTTCTTTCTTCGCTTTTTTGACTTAAAGCGAAAGTATGCCTGGTAGACGTTGTGTTGTTCAGGACTGTGGAAACGTAAAGAAAGATGAATTGGGGATTTCTATTCATAATTCTCCTGATTCGGGCAGCGTTAGATTAAAGTGGAAAAGGTTCGTGTACATTCATCGGAAGGATTTCAACCCAGTAAGAAAATTTGCCGTGTGATCGGAGCATTTTACAAGGGATTGTTTTACGCTTGCTTTTCCGATGAAAGACATGAAAAGGAATTTGAAGAAGGGGACGTTTCCAACCATTTGGAAAAAATCCTCTCAAACACTATCAAAGCGGAGTCGACGATCGGTGAGTGAAATTACAATGTATTTGCGCAGCTGTGCTTATCACCATTATATTTATTTCCCCATTTACCTGTGACATGATTTTTTCTGGCATCGTTGTTCAATATTCGTGTAATGAATGCTCTGACTATTTGGACTTCCCATATTGTTGCATGTGTTTTTATACTTTTCTGCTTTCTTCTCATAGTTATAGTAAAACGGGCATTTGCGCTGAGTGGACGTGAAGTCAATTCCCAGACCTTTCCACTCAAGCGTAAAATTTAGAAAAAGTGAAGCTACATAGAAATCCGGCTCTCTATTTTTTGAGAGATTATCTTGCTGTTACTCTGAGATTTGACAGTACTCCAAACTTCCCTCCAAGAAATCTTACAGCAAATTAAGAGTTACACGCGAGTCTTTTAAAACGACCAAAAATGGACTTAGTCTGATTTCTACATTCTATAAGTTCAGTTACCGTTTGCGGGTTTTTTTTTTTCGTTTGTATTTTAATTCTATTTTCACTGTCTGCAAATGATGCATACAGTTTAAGGCAAAGATGTGGTTAAACCTTGCTTCCATTTCTAGTTTTGAAAACATCGACATAAAGCTCAAATTTAAACTTGTTTTGAAGGGGAGATATAAAAAATGGTCGTAACTATTTTCATTTTTAGCTACTAAATGAAATTCTGGCTGGTCAAACTACTAATGAGGATACAGAGGAAGAAGACAATCCTGAAGAAGAGGTGATCTCTTTGAAAGGAAGTTCTGCACCTGAGGAGAGTGCTGACACTATGGGGGCTCCCAATCTCAACCCTGAGGAGTCTCCAGAAGGCGAGGTTGTTCTGAATACAAGTCAGGGTTCTTTGCTTGAGGTAAATCCTGAAAAGGAAGGCTACATCCCCGAGACTGAGACGGGTGAGATAAGTGTTGATGCTGAGATGGCTTCAGAGGTCCTAGGTACTCCTGGTGATAAGACAGCTCTCGAGAGCCAAGGGATTTCAGGCACTGATGAGGTTACCAAGACCATGCAGATCCTGGAGGCTCAGGGAATCGAAAAAGTGCAGGATATGGATGAAGTTATGCAGATTGATGAATCATTAACGATTCCTCAACTTGAACAGGTTTCTATGGTAGGCGCATAACTCTAATTAATGTTTACTTGCATCTTTGTATTATCATAACAATGGAAAACTACATGTGCAGTTATTTTACAACAATACTAAAACACAAAAATTCTAAAGTCTTGTTATTACAGCCTGTATTAATGTTGAAAGTTTGTTTTTTGTAGGATACTCCAACTGGACATGCTGGGAATTGCACAACATGCAAAACCCTGAGGAGTGAGGTGACTCAGTTAAGGGGAAAAGTCACAAGACTGAAGAGTAAGTTAATCTCCAATCAAGATCAGTGGGTTGAAACCTTTAAGAGCATACAAGAGCCGAAGCAGTTGCTGATGGTGAATGCTGGTGAGTCAACAATAATTGATGTTGATGAGTGATATAGGCATAACTGCCTATCTTTATATTTTTATTATATTTTATCAATATTTGGTTATTTAATAATAATTAAAATTTTAATGGTGATAGAATTTTTTAAATTCCATTTGTTTAAGCTATTCAAACTGATCCATGGCCAGTAACAAATGAGACAGAGTTAGGGCTAGAGGATGAATTAGAAGATGAGCAGGAAATGCAGGACGACGCGTATGAGGAGTTTGAGTGTGATGAAGACCCTACATGGAGTCCTGAAGAAATCGAAGATGTATATAAAAAACTAAAGGAAGATAATGACTCGGTGAAGACTCATCAGAACCCAAGGTACAAAGATGCAAAGTTTATTACATTTTAACATCTTAGCTCTAAGTATCCTCTGGGAAGTGATTTAGGCCTAAAACTAACTTCCAGTATGAGAGGATCTATTTAGAAACAAGAGTACATGAAATTTGTTTTTTAATTTACTCAGATAAGAATTGCAAAAAAAAAAAAAAAAGAAGAGGCACAGCCAGCCATAGACTGGAAGACCCAGGCCTTAAAATGTTTGGTTTGTCCACTCTTGTAATAAATTATGCATCGTTGGGGTGGGCTAGATAGCTTAAGGGCTCAAAGTTGTCATGTGTGCAATCAACAGAATTATTATAAAATTTAAGCATTTTTCAGGATGTATATGAGAATAAAATCCCAACCCACAATTAGCCAGGTTTACAACAAGTTGAAAAACTGGCAACACCCTGAGAAAAACAATAAAAATGTTAATCATTTTTTTGTTATTTTATTATTTCAGATGCTATGATTAAATGAGTATTTCCTTTCAATCATTTTTTACAGGTTGGATCTACAAGGAAAAAACATTCGAGAGGAACTGAAGGGAATTGTTTTCCTTTCCAAACTTCTTCTTTTGTTTCAGTTCTGCCACTTGTGCTTTTTTTCAAAACCCAAACTTTCTGTATCACAGACAGGTACCTTGTTAACCCTAGAAAGTTTCTGCAGAAACTGTAGCCAGACAAAAGTCTGGAAGAGTCAACCAGACCTGCTAGGAAAGTTTCCAGCAGGAAACCTGCTATTAAGTTTTGCAGTGCTCTGTGAGCCGAGTGAAAAGAAAGAAATGATACATTAAAACTGTAATTAAATTCAGGCTGAATTTGATTTAATTTTTATTACTTGTGTACATGAAAATTGGAGCAACATCAGAATTCCCAGCCACTAAACTTGAGTTTAACTGAAAGCTAGAAGAACAGGGCTTCACACAGTGGGCAAGTTTGTCATTCAACAAAAAGCGAGTAAGTGGCTGAGAATTCTGAAGTTTGGCCCATAAAATTAATTGCTTACGGACAAGTATTCAAGCAACTACTGTAGGTCCTTCTTGGCCCCAAAAGCATACATGACACTCTTCAAGAACAAACAGTGCATTTATTATTCATTTTCTTCATCTTCGAATCCACGAGTAATGGCCATTTTGACTCGGAAATTGTTTCCTGATTTTTTTGTAGGCACAACAGGGCAAGGGGTATCGCCTGGAACTACCAATATAACTCCACAGCAGTCTTGTAAATTGGCGATAGGCCACAGACCTCAGGAATCTAGTTAGAGAAATGAGATCACTGTTAATTCAAGGAGGGATTGGATGGAGATAAATAAATACTCCTTTTAAAAATAAGCAGTTGTGGCAATAAAGCCATTTAGAAAATAAAAAATGTGATTCTATGAGATCAGTCCACGGCGATAAGCTTAGATGTATCAATTATTCAATGCTATGTAAGGTTCGATCGTTCCGATACAAAGTCAACAATACCCCAACTTACTCATCATCACTTTTGTTGCTTTGCCCACGAACAGTTGTGTACGACTTTCCAGCTCGCGTTTTTAAGCCCAGTGCAGCCACTTCTAATACGTGGCGGTTTAAGCAGACGCTTTCAAACCCTGGATGGAGGGTTATGCATACGGTGCGGTCTCCAATGGCTTCTTCCATGACCTCTTCGCAGCGATCGATCTCTTTGCAGCAAATGCACTCCTGTGCTTTTGTAACAAGGCTGACAGAGCAGTTCGAGCACGAACACCTGCAAAATAATGTGAAAAATTCGTCAAACACAAGAAAAATACGTCTGTATAAAATTATTAATTGTCTGACCTCTTCAATAAAACTATCGCATAAAATCAGGACTACAGCTAATCACATAGCAACGAAATTGTAAACTTAAACAAAACACATAGTGGCGTTCGTCACGCGCACGATTTAACGACGGGTATGTTGAAATTGGAAAATAAAAATATAAATCTACATTCCATGATAATACCATACCATTCATTCGCTGGCACCTCTCCCGAATATCTTCGTTGAAACTGTTGTTCCTCTTCTTCTTCGCGATGAACTCTTTCGTTGTAGTCCGCGGCTTCTTCCTCGGTAGCAAGGGGTTCGCAACTGTAGTCGTACGGCGCAAATTCAGACAATTCCCCAATCACTTCGTCAACTGTAAAACTTTCTAGATCACTTTCAGATGTGCAGGAATTCTTGTTAAAAGAAACTCACAAACTTTTCCCAAATGCGAATCTTTTGGTTGATGTTTCTACGTCACAGTGCATAAATCACGTGGTCAAACGCCCGACCGCTTTGCGGAGATCTCGCGGGCTATTGTTTTGCGAACTTTGTAATGGCGGACGGTATTTACGCACTTTTCAGTGGGAAATTTCCAGCCCCCGTACGCAAGTATCGTTCCAATTTTTCGCTATTTGTATAATTTTGAACATATACAAAAGATTTATGTTAAAAAAACTCGGAAACAAAAACAAAAATTTTCGTCGTAGTAGCATTAAAGTATAGAGGCGTCCCAAGTGGCATACTGCTCGTGAGCATGTGATAGGAAAGTCAGAGATCTTGAATATATTATCGTGCCAGAGGGTTTTCATTGCAGTTGAAAATTGGATGCCGAGGTGTTCTCGAACAAGCGGGCTTATTTCGCCTCAGAACGAGAACCTTTGAAGCTAAAAGCTGTCAAGCGGTTTCTGCAGATGCTGTGTTTTGTTTTCTTAATATTTTTGTCGAAAATAAACGGACAAATGTAGAGTAAGTTGGATAAATATAGAATTTCAACGCGCTTGTCGCAGAAAGTTGGTTGTATTAAAGCGCTAACTGTGTTCGCCGTAGTTGTCCGATTAGTCATTTTCTTCCAACAATGCTTTGGGTAAGAACAACGTTTCAGTCAAGAGGTAGTCTGTCAGCTCTCTTCCGCTATTTATGTGTTTACGTTCACAAATGTGTTAGCCTGTCATTTTAGCATTAAATTTGACCAACATTTTGTGGAGAGATTTCTACGGTCACGATTGCCTTCAAACGTGCAGACATAAAACTAGAGAGCTCTGAGGCTTATTTGCTGAAGTTAGGGAAAAATCTGTCATGGGATTTCGAAGTTATTTTCATTTTTCGCAAAAATGAGGTTTTAAATATATGCCGATATCTCAAAAGTTTTTAAAACCTATAAGAAAATAAATAACACTTTCTTAAAGTTCCATCATTATCTATTAAGGACGCAAAAAATCGTAGAAATCGGTTTAATCTTTTATTCTGAAAAACGCTAATCAAAAACATAACTAGGAACGGGCCACCTTAAATACCCCGTAACTTGTCATTCCACAAATAAAGACATTTACCTAAAGGAAGAACCCTAGGTACCTATTCAAGTAGAATTTTATGAAATTACACTTTTAGGAACTCAATTTTAATCCAGGCTTAGCTGCTACCAGTTTTTTAGTGGACACGACCCGAAATGATCCCCAACCCCAAATGATCCCCAAATTTTTTCACACGCGACCTGAAATGATCCTCGAGGAATTATAGGAGTGGAATGGGAAAACATTTCTATCTCGGGGATAAGATTAGAGCGTTTTAATTCTGTTTTTCGGTTAATGCGAAATGCGAAGTTTTTCGGCCATAAACGCGAAATCTTTTTTAAATGGCTAATCGACTGCACAAAGTTATTTTCAGTTATATTAATTGCCTGGAATTTACTTTTTCCGTAATAATGTGGATGCTAAAATGCTTCCAGTTTCGTCCTAGTCTCGTCCCAGTCTGTTTGAGAAAATACAAGGGGTGACAGGCTGCACATCTATACCGGCGTGAAACATTGTGTTAACCTTTTATATTTTAGCTCTAACGAACATGTCCTTCAGGGATTTTCCTTTCTTGTGGGAAATGATAGGTGGTTCTTAAAAAATTTGGCGAAGATCGCTTTGTAAATGTGACTTGTAGTTTTAATATCAGAGGAGATTATTTTAAAGCTCGATATTTTTCAATACTGTCAGCATGTTGGTCTCTTACTAATCAACTGACTGGCTTCTTTCATGCCACTACATAATGTGTGCAGTTAACTATAAGTTTACAAGCAAGACCGGCGGTTTCGAATCTTACGAATCTCATCAGTTGCTATGTGGTGGGATGGTTGAGGTGAACTTTAAAATACTCTCCTCTGATATTAAAACTACAAGTCACATTTACAAAGCGATCGAGTTTTAAAACCACATTCCAAGGACACAGCATCGTAATGTATTCAAATCATTCTTCTACCAAAGACGTGATAAATACCCAAAAGCAGTGTCAGATCTGGATATATTTAAAGGCTACGTGCTGTGTACAGCTGAACATTGTTCCCCGAGATCGCGTAAATATTAAAAGCAGATACCCTAAAATTACAGCAGCTATGGAAAAATTATTATATTTTTGAGTAGACATATATATCTCCTAAACGGGCCACAAATTCAACACGAATACGCGCGAACTTAATAAATTGTCGGTTGTACATTTTAAAGGTTCTGCTCAACTTACACAATTTTCCCCTACTGAACATAAACTTTTTCCCTACTGAACATAAACTGTACCGAGCCGTATCTTGGTCCGCTATATAGAAGCTATATCATCGATCAAATTTTAAACTGTAAGATCCTGAAAGAGTTCTCCTCAATGGAGCAATATGTAAAAGGTTTTCAAAGGTTTCACGCCGGTGAAGATGTGCAGCCTGTTGCCTAGTAATTCTAGCATCTTCGGGAATTAAACGTCATTCCATTCCATTCCGATAATTCCTCTGGGATCATTTCAGGTCACGTGTGAAAACATTTGGGGATTATTTGGGGTTGGGGATCATTTCGGGTCGTGTTTAGGTCGATTTTGGGGATCATTTGGGGTCGGGGATCATTTCGGGTCGTGTACAATTCTCAGGAAATTAAACGCTTTTATTCTCCAGTGATGTATCCTGGCTCCAGAGGTCAATTCTCGAAACACCTAGGATAAAATTAACTGAGCTTACGGTTTACGTGATTCGCCTCGAACTACCAGTAAAAAACCCCTCTGGCACCCATGGTACCACTGACGTCCCTTAACTTGATGATAAACTACAATTGTAGTATTTTAGCCTTTGAGTTTTAAAGTTGGAGGAAACGACAATGTCAAGTCTTTGCAGGTGTCTTTCAGTGATGATCTGCAAAGTCGATGTAGGATCACTGTGGGACACGTTGCACCTCACAATCTAGGGTCAAACACGTGAACAAAAAGTGGCAAATCTGATTCTAAAAGAGCACAAAGAATGCTTTAAACTTAGCCACAGGTGTTACGTGGGGTGAACTGGGAGACATCACGAAATCTTTGCTGTCAAGAACAACTGCCTCAGAGCCCCATTTGTAAACTAGACTCAGACTAAGAACCGCATCCGTCTTTGATGTTACACTTTGAATCGAAAGAGGACACTGTTTTACTTCCGACCCGTTGAAATCTACCACATGCTCTCTGAGCTCTTTTCTTAGGACATCTAGAAACTCTATGAGCTTCTCCTTCTGTGTAGCAAAAAAGACAGCGCGGAGATTTCCAGAATCTTTGTCCTCCATCTTCGTTAATGTGACATCGTGGAAACGGGTTACACATCTGTTAAGAGCATCCTTGGTGGTAGCCGTTAACATGATTGTCGACTGGAATATTCCTTTCCAAGAAATGTCTCCATTGGTGTACACTCATGCCAATGCAAGGAGGTGAAGTTCATCTTTCGATTCTTTTTTGATACAAAACAACCCAGAGTAAGTCTTTTTGAACTTGTCACACTTGACCCCCTCTCGCCAACAAAGCAAAGGAGCATTTTTTGAGTCATTCATTTCAAACCTTACCAGTTTAGATGCATCAAACTTTGCAAAATGAAGAAGGCTAAATAACACGTTGGAGACATCATGAATGGAAACTTCATCGATGTGGTCTCGATTGGCCATGTTGTCTTTAAGGCTGCAGGAAAACAAGTCAAGTCTCTTGAACAGTCTAACATCCTGCTCACAGTGCTGGAAATACGGCCTCAGATAGTTCAGCATTTGGAAAAATGCCATTCTTATGCCCCAATGGTCAATTTCCGGGTTCGACTGCTCTTTGCCATTTTCCAGGCACAATTGGTGAAGAATATTGCAGGACTCAATATAAAGTTCGATAAATTTGTTGTTCTCTTCGGCATTTCGTACACCACAAACAAAATGATCTATTTTGTCCTTAGGAAGCCCGCGTAAACCATTTTGAGGAACTGCTGACTTCCTGTCATCTAAAAAGATCTCCTTTATGTTTTGAATTAGGAAAGGAACAATGACCAGGAATGTTTTTATGATGGATTCGTCGGATGACGAACATACTTGTTGGTATTTTCTGGCAATATCTTCTGGGAGCGGACGAGGGATTTCCATAGATTGAAAAAGATACTCTACATGATTTGTGATGGAAGCTGCTCTTTCGATATCGGCGGCAGAATTTCCCAATTCGATGCAACAGTCCCTGAACACAGATCTGCAAAGGGTTTGTATTTTTTGCATGAAATAGCTCTGTGAATCAGCATTCATGCATTGTAAACCCTCAATTTTACTTGCAACCTTTATTACGTGCCTTACATGCATCTGCCCTCTTTGCGTTACTTTGTAATCTGATGAGAATAAATATCGAAAGACAGGAAACTATCAGAAGAGGAGAAAGTTATTATTACGTGTACTTGTATAAATTTACATTTATTTAATTGAAGCAAGCACATACATCAAAAATGGAGTAACATTACCCAGTTTGGCCTGATACAATCTTCACGTATCTGTAAAAACAAAGCCCTCAAAAGTAATCCAGGAAACACGGTAGGTATGATAGAAAGACGAAAAGATTCTTTTAAACTCTAAAAGTAATTTGCTTTCCGTGTTCGCATCTTTTTGGCAGAGTAACCGAAATATTGAAAACGAATAATTGATCTTTTGCAAGAAGAGCAATCCAAGTTACGCTGCCCTGATGGAGCTTAAACTTCCTTTAAGCAATTTAAAGGGAAAAAATGCTTTAGTTAACCATATGTGAATAGGATCTCTTATGTTGAAAACATAACAGTTTTATTTGTTTTATGTCCATCCGGGACCAGCAGTATGTAAGTAAAATCAAGTTCAGAAAACAACCTCAGACAACTTACCTTTTTGTTTTAAACTTCCGAGGCTTTTCCTGAGGACGGGAAGATCATCAATCAAATCTCTCCTCTTTGACCAGTGCTGCAAAATTCTTTCCAGGTCTTCGTCTTCATCCTTGTGTGTTTTCACGATTTGATTTATAGACTCTTCGGGCAACCCAAGCAACTGAGCAATAGGAATGACGTTAAAAATAGCTCCCTCTACGCCTAGTAGGCTTCGTGCATAGCCGCACAGTTCTGTGAAGAGAAAAATATTGCGCTAGGATTTAGTTAGGGGCTCACAACTTTACGTATTGCTTTCAATATTTGAATTCAATGTCAATATGCCGATCAAATAGGTTACCATCATTCGTTGCAAATTTTCCTTCCTTTTCATTGACCTGCAAATAACTGCCTACAAATAATGGTCTGCTCATGCGCATTGTCGTCCAACTTTGTTTGGCTGCAAATAATAGCTCATGTGCAAATGAAACCACCCTTTTGTCCTTCTTGCGATCGCTCCTGAGAAAAAAAAAAAAACTCATTCAAAGGCCGATTAAAAGCATTTATCTGACGCCGGGCAGTAAGTTAGTGGTCCCTAGAAGCATTCCGACGAGTCCAAATTTAAAATGACTCAAATTTTAGAACATTTATTCAGTAAACTGACTTCGCGAAGTTTCAAACCGGTGTCATTTCAGTCTAGAAATTTTTAAGTTGAGTGAACTGCAGCGAAAGAGTGCCTGGTTAAGGCATCATCCACCCTCAAGCACCCTCCCCGCGTTGATCGGCGCTAGCGCCTTTGCTTTTAATAAATAGCCCCATAAACCGTACATTTTCTGAAAGCTTAATAGTTTCAGATTATTGCTTATTCCTTTTAAAAAATCAAAACATTAACGCGATTCAGAAATGAGAAGCTTTTTGTAAAAGTGGGTGTCACTGTAAATTTAAGTCCAGGCCAGCGAAAAATAAACGGAAGAAGCCAATTAAGATCTCATTCGCTTCTTAACACGTTTGACTGAAAAACCGTGTCTCAGATTTTTGTCCAGTGGGTTTGTTCTTTTGTTATAAGCAGTTGAAGATAAGGATAGCAAATCATTAGCACTACCTATGAAAAAATACTCTTACTCGAAAACGAAAAATAAATCAAAATTCGCAGACACGGTTTTTTAGAAAAACTATCTGACAGTAAGTTAGCCAAATTTCAGCAAAATTGGTTCACGGGTTGCCGACTTGGAGTTTGAAACGTACCTTCAACTTTACCTGATTTTCATTTCGAGAAAACAGGGGAAAAAGATTTTTGGCGGCCTATTACCCGTGACGAGATTATAACAGATTATAACACCAAAGCTGTCAATGTTGAAGCATACCAGAAAAGGGACAACAATAGTGACACAGCAGGAAAAGGTTACAAACGAAACCCGACAAGAGATGAACAATTTATTTCAAAGGCTCTGCTTTGTTCGATCCTTCTGTTTTCGAGAAAACATCTTTAGTTATTTGCGACGGGCAGTTTTCATTCTGAGCCAGCCAACTTTTACTCGATACATATTCCAAAAGTTCGACACTTCCCTGGAAAAATCGACAACAAACCGCTTCCTGGAGTTTTTCTTGAAGCTGCTCTCCCGTTACAATAGACTTTGAAAAAAGTCCTTCGTCCGATTTTTATATAGCGCGGGACCTGTTGCGAATTTTTCGCTCGCCTGGCCGCTTAGCTTCGCGGCCTAAAAAGCTCGCTCCGCTCCCTAAGAAACTCGTGAAACTCGATTTCGCGGTAGTTTCATCGGGCTTTTCAGAAGCTTTGTCATCCTTAAGCCATTTTTCTTGATTGTAGTAGGAGCCCTTGTCGCTCTCTGCTAGTTTCGAAGCCCACACTTTGCAAAACGATTTTGTCGTCTTCTTTCGTCTTGGAGTCAAGGACGAAAACGGACAAGCTCGGCTCTTTTTTCTTCTTTGGAGGCACTCACTTCCAAAATCCAGGGAAAAACAGTGAGCACTATACTTGTAGACCACGATTTCTGTCAAATTGCGTGATTAGCTTGGTTCAACAGCGGCATGCGTATCAAGTATGACAGGACTTGTCAACGATCAATTAAAATAATTAGCATAGAAAAAACTTTTGCGCTCCATAAGTTTGCACAGAAAAAACATTTTTTCCTAGAATTTTTTTTTAAAAGAAAGCTCTTGATGAGCTCTACTTAACTATCTAAAAATCGAAAATTTCGAAAAATGAGGATTTTTTACCCTGGATGATACCTTAAGGCTTACATAACGACTTAAATAGTTAGCAAAACACGACGTTTTTCGCGGTTCGATAAACAACAGAATTCCGCATGGAATAGACAACAAACTGAATGAAACGTAGTGCACAAATTATCACTCTTTCTTATCTGCAAAAATCGGCTTGTGGTTCAATGCCATTAGAACCCGCTGAAACTAGACCTAGATCCAATTTTCCTGAGTCGAGAGTCGCTTTTCCAAGGTACAATCATTTAAGCTAAACACCCACGAAACAATATTAATGGCTGGCACAGAATATTTTGGCCAAACCGCGGGCGTCTGGAAAAGCCGGAAACCGGAATCCGGAATAGGAAGGGAATGGGAACCGGAACCGGAACCGGAACCGGAAACGGCAACGGAACAGGAACAGTCATGTGAAGGGGAACCGATACAAGAACAGGGACATCATTTTCTTTAAATTATTTTAATTCTAATTCAATTTATACAAAAAATAAGAAAACTAGTCTGGTATCATGCTCCCCCCCGAATCTCTTTATATTTACGGCAACGAGAAGGTAGAAAAAGCCGCAAGTTAAATAAGTAAAGCAACAGCTTTGCGAGTGCATCGCGCTTTCTGTCAATTTCTTCACCGCCTATGCACAACTACGACGTAAATGATCAAATCTTAAGTTAAATCTTAAGTTCTCTTGAACGGCAGGCGATAAATTTTATTGTCTTTCTGAGCTCGGACGCGGTCTCCAGCTTCATTTCCCAACCTTTAAAAGACTGGACAATTTAGAATTAATGACAAATAGTTTGAATTAAGACCCGAATTCAATTTCTCAGTGGCGTTTTCGCTGGCGTTGCCGTTGTCAGATCTTAAGGTTCCTTTTGTCTCTCACAGAAAGGAGGTTATAACATGTTAATATTATTTGTCAGACCATGTGTAAACGAGACACCCATCGGAGACGTTTATTGGGCTGCCATACACCTCAGGTTTGCTGCATAGATATATTGTACTGTCCTAAATTGGGAAGTTAACCAGAGATAGATAGTCCACAGTTTAAAAAGGGTATTAACACGTACCTCCTCAACGTCCCCCTCCCCCCGTCCCCATCCCAGTTAGCCCTTCATCTACCTCAACCGAGTGCGATAGGGACCTTAATAAGCAACCAGAACGTTGACGTCCAGGACATTAAAAATGGAAACTGGAAGTGGATGTTTTCTGTCTTTCGGTGCCCTGACTCAACAAATTCGCACAGTGGAAGGTAAGAGGAAGAATTCAGATTTGTTGCGTGAGACAGAAGCGTTCCATCAAGCGACGGTCAGCGTTCTCGTTGCTTAAGTTGGCTATTATGTTTGACACGAAAACACAATGTGTCATAGGCTAAAGATAAAGAAAGGTCAATTAGATTAACATTTCAAGGGTGTTTTCTTGTTTCTTTAACTATTTCTCTGGCTTTTTATTTATATCACGATCATATCTTTTTCTTTTCATATTTCTATACACTGTTTATATTCCCCTTCCTATTCCAATTCCTATTCCATTTTTTCCCTTATTTTTCGTATATAACCTGAATAGGAATTAAATCGAGATTAACTTAAATTAAGGTAAATATTGTCCCTGCTTTTATATAGGTTTCTCTTCCCATTCCGGTTCCTATTCCGGTTCCGGTTCCTGTTCCTGTTCCTGTTCCCGTTCCTATTCCGGGTTCCGGATTCCGGTTTCCCGCTTTTCCAGACGCCCCCAAACCGCAGTTCAACCAAGTGATCACATACCTGTCAACACCATGCGGAAATCACACAATTACACACTTTCGCGGCACTGATAAGACTATCCACAACCACGCATAATCTTCTCACGTTTAACATAAGCGAAATATCATCGAATAACTCAGAAAAACTCAGCCCATTGCCAGATAAACACCTCTGGACTTTTCTCTTACACTCCTCTTATTCAAGTTCCCGGATGTAGAGTCACATGCTCGGCGGATCACCTTAGCCTTGTTTTCACAGCAGAAGCTCGGGTCAGAGTTCACCGGCAATTTTGTTCTCACTTAATTCATTTGACTCCTAAGAGCCTGTTCCCGAGGCCAAAGACTTAGTGGTCACCTTAGAAAAGCGAACAATATCGTACCTTTCTGTCTCAGCCCGGATCAGTGTGATTGATCCGTTTAGCCAAATGAAACGAAAATATAATACGATATTGGACGATGCAGACTCTGCGAATCGTAATAACTTTGTCTCATCTCGGAGCTTTACATGATGCTCTCCGGGAAACGTTTCTCAAGGTGACCAATATATAAAACTAAACTGCTAAACGGCACCGAAACCAGCTTTAGGCCCACTTGTCTTAAAGAAATAATTGTGGGTAGGGAAAAAAAATCGGGGGCGGGGGGGGGGGGGGGTAAGATAGCAATTCTGTCTACATCCACTTCTACACAAATCACTAGCCACAAAACAAGCAAACAACAAAAAAACGACATAAGCAAACAACAAAGTAAACATATGTCAAGCTATTAGACAGAAGAAGTTGCGAAAAATTACAAATGTTTGCTAACCCGGTTTTCTTAACTCTAGATAGATATATGAACTCGGTTATCGCAAAATATCGTGATTTTCCAGTGTGTCGCAGATCACTTATTTGCCACTGATAAATCACGATAATTTGCTCAACCTCGTCCAATAATTGTTAATTGTTTATCGTGTGTTCAATATGTCAAAGCTCTCACACTAACCTCGCTCGCTGAAATGCTTCTCACTTGTATGTCCATACTCTCCAGTCACACTGACCTTCCCACACAGACTTCTAACATCTTTGTTCCACTCAAGAGGAATTCTTATAACTTTTCCTTCATGCCACCAGTCATAAGAATGTACGATCAAACAAGTACTTTCTTGCTCCTTGTTAGCAAGCTTGTAGTCTTCCCCAAGGCGAATTTTAATATGAAGGGTTTCATTGTTGTAGATGCTTTTTTCCTCCGTGCTAATAATCATGGAACGTACATGCAGCTCTTTGAACCCTTCTTTTTTAAGTTGCATCAAAGCAGATGACATCTCGTCTTCTCTATAGAACTGCTCACAGTAGACATCTTGGCTGACGAACAGAAGGGCAAGTTCATCATGCACTGAAGAGAGATTGCTCTTGTTCAGCAACACAGACAAAGTGTAATTAAAAGGTACCAAGTTGAGCCTTGATGCAATATCTTTGGTACAAAGCAAAGTAGATCTGCCTAATCTTAACAAAATCGCAATGAGTGAAAAATGGTAAATTTCAATGTCTACTTCTGCATTTGCCTCATCAATTCTTGAGTTGCGAGTTATGTTATGCCAAGTAATATTTCCTTCCCTGGTCTTGAATCCGTGCAGAATAAAAACGTCGTGACATCTAAACCTACTCTCAATTTTTGTTGCTAGCGTCAAAGGTTTCTTGAAATAATGGCCACTGGGTTCAAGATTAATGACGGGTGCACCAAACATGACATCATTTTCAAGATCCCTCCGAACAATTAGTCCATAGTACTTGCAAGGGTCGTCTAAGTGCAATGTTATACTCAAGGTTTGCAGGCGACTATCAAGAGCTCTACGAGGACAAGCCAGTGTAATGCTTCGTCCAATCTTGAATACATTATCGTCTCTGTTGATAACGATGTTGGATAAAATCTGTGTGTATTTTGATGGCGGGTTTTCCCTCGGCAAGCCATCTGTAACTATTAAGCAAGAATAGCAATAACAATCAACTAGATTAAAATTCTGTTCATTATGAGTAAAATAAGACAGTGACGCAGCTTGCAAAGACAGTGGCGTTCAAGACCCGCTTGGGCTGGAGTCACGCAAGCTCTCTAGGGCGGGAAGCTTGCTTCACTCCGGCCCGAGCGACTGGGAAGAAGACTAAACAAAACTCCTAAGTATGCTCGGGATTGCTGAAACGTTTTTTGTTTTTAAAAAGTAAATGATAATTTATGGAAAGAAAATATATTTAATTATATATATTGTTTTGAAGTATTTTACAGGTTATTTTTAATTTATTTTATGTTTGCAATTGACGTTTCACTCTTTGCGAGAGCTTTTTTATGATCAGTTTGTAGATCAAGGTTAATTCGTATTCGTATCGACAGGTTTTCAAGTAATATATCAAGCATGAGACACAGTGTTTCAGCACCAGATGAAACAAGCGTAATTTTCAGTGGAAAAAAATCTTGTACCAGAATAATTTAAACAATAGATATAAGTAGTTATCTGTAATAACAGTAAAGACATTTAAAAACATAAAAACATTTGTGATGCGTTTATTAAATAAGAGACTTTTCACACAGATATCGTTTTGATTCTCACTGGTGTAGTGGTAAGGTGAAGTCGCGAGGAGCCTATGGCGCCGGTTTCGAATCCTGTTACGAACCCTCCCTTTTTTCCCCTTACCCCTTTTTCTCTTTTTTTTTTTTTTTTTTTTTTTTTTCGTTTTTGGTTTATACTGCAGTATATTCTACAAAACTAAAACAGCAGCGACATGCAGTCACAGACTCTGCCTCTGCCCAACAGTTCTTTGATCGTGTACCTGATCGTAAAGTATCAAAAAGTGTCAAATGTTTTTAAAAACACACACACAAACGTTTCGGGTTTATGACCCTTCTTCAGTGTGAGAAAAAACCGACGACCTGGCGAAGCTCGGGGGGGTGCCCATAAGGGGTGGGAGGACAGGAGAGAAATGAAGTAAATCATGTAACTGAGGAGGGCGGGTCTAATATTGGGAGCTGAAATGTACTTAATCTCCTGTGGATTAAATTTGAACCTAGTGCTCAGGCTTTAAAAAGGATCTTCCGAGATTTAAATGGGATTCCTGTTGTTAGCGAATGCTGCATAGGTCCCATCTCCTCATGTTCACCCCATTTGACCCTCCTATATGTGTAATTATGATCAAGAGGAAATGGTGGTTAATGCCGGTTAATATGCAGTTGCATTTGCTTAATAAAAGCTTACCCTTAAGTGTAATAATAATTATAATTATTATTATTTGTGAAATGTGTCAGTGATGCAATGCTAGGAGATAATGCTACAGTGAAAACAACAACTAAATGCTGGTAATTGGAGAAAACATTTATTGTTAGGTGAACACAGCTACAGCTACTGTATAAGAGTGTTTGCACTTTTTTTTGGTACATAATTACACTTGACAACTGTTGTTTGTAACAGTAAAGAGCAAACATAATCACTGAAATAGAAAATGACAATGTCATAAAGGATACAGTTCATGAGAATTACTAAAGTGATCATGACTTATGATTATTGAAGGTGTGGGCATTCACCATAAAGCACTAAATCCATGTAAAAAGTACAAATTTTTTACCACTTAGGCAAGTGTTTATAGTTATTCGTGTACATGCATAAGAAACAAATCCCTATGCAAGAGTGAATTTGTATGAAATGTCCACTACCAAGTCATGTTGAACGTGATCAGTTTCTCATTGGTCTCCATTCTAAACATGCATGAGCTTGTTGAGACAGTGCCAGAGCCATAGATTTTTAATTTCCCAGACTGAGACGAGTCAAATGAACACTTTTCCTGTATTACGTGCATTTAACGTGAACTTAAAGCTAAGTACAGGATGGATTGATCTTTTGGGAAACCCTATATAAATACACTGTGGCTATATGGCCGGTAACCGGTCAAGGTTTTCAAAATACTAAATGACCGGCAGTCCTGTCTTTTCAGTAAATTTCATAAATCGGAAAAATCTTGCTAAACCAAACTATCACATGTCGATTAAGAAAAGTCAAGCGAAATGTACTGAATATAAGACTGCCGGTCATTTAGTGCTTTGAAGACTTTGACCGGCAAACTTGAAATTTTATCGGAATTTATGAATTCGAATTGGCTGTCTCTGTTTCACGGCAAAGGGGAGATGAAAGCCGAATTCTTAGAAAAATCGTTAATGTGGAAATGAATAGACTTCCTAAAGCATTGGATGGGGAAAACATTATTGACTTGACAACGTCAAAGACAACGTTGTAGGAGGAGCTGCTTCCCTTTTTAGAAGTCCGTGCTAAACAAGGCGTTAAACAAGGTGCGTATATACACTACGGGCTAGTGCGTGTGAGCGAACAAGAGTACCCCCCCCCCCTCTCCGAGATTTTCACCACGGCCGGTTAATAATCTTTAAAAAAAATGGATCGGTTTGTCTTCCAGTGCTTAAAACCGCGTGTTTAAAATTTCTAAAAAGGTCAAATATTCAAGCAAAGTTAGCTACTTTTTGAGAATTCATTTTTGACATTGCATGGGTTGCGCACTTCAACTTCAGCAAGCAATCTCCCGCACCTCCAATCTAGTTGACAGTTCCCCCAAGAAGAGAGAAACATATAAATACTCAGGAACGATAAGTTCGAAAACAGTGAGCAAAAACATAACGGACTTTTCCTTCTCTATGCTCTTACGTCTACTCCAACATTGAGCTTGTGGAATCTGTAACTTTGCAATGCTTTTGTATGGCTAACGTAATTTCAAGGAACCAATAGGAGTATCACAATTCTTAAAAGTACCCTGTGAGCACCCTGGGTGAGACATGGGTGGGTCTCTCATGGGTGAGACATTTCTTGCTATTAATGTGACTGTGTGATACAGTTCAGGCTTAATGTGTTGCTTGTGATGGACTGTGTGACTGCGAGATGCGGTTCGCAAGTCCAACCCACAAAAAATGACCCTTGCTCACCAACGAGTCCTCAGTAGCTCAGAGGTTAGAGCATCCGATCTAGAACACGGAGGGTCGTGGGTTCGAATCCCATCTGGGGCTCAGATTTTTTCTGTGTCCTCTTATGGTTGATTCTTTACATCTCCCTTTATTTCCTTTATAATATTAATATCACTTGCATAGGTTGGTTGGTTGGAGGCTCCTTCATGGGTGAGACATTTCTTGCTATTAATGTGACTGTGTGATACAGTTAAGCCTTAATGTGTTGCTTATGATGGACTGTGTGACTGCGAGATGCGGTTCGCAAGTCCAACCCACAAAAATGACCTTTGCTCACCAACGAGTCCTCAGTAGCTCAGAGGTTAGAGCATCCGATCTAGAACACGGAGGGTCGTGGGTTCGAATCCCATCTGGGGCTCAGATTTTTTCTGTGTCCTCTTATGGTTGATTCTTTACATCTCCCTTTATTTCCTTTATAATATTAATATCACTTGCATAGGTTGGTTGGTTGGAGGCTCCTTCATGGGTGAGACATTTCTTGCTATTAATGTGACTGTGTGATACAGTTAAGCCTTAATGTGTTGCTTATGATGGACTGTGTGACTGCGAGATGCGGTTCGCAAGTCCAACCCACAAAAATGACCTTTGCTCACCAACGAGTCCTCAGTAGCTCAGAGGTTAGAGCATCCGATCTAGAACACGGAGGGTCGTGGGTTCGAATCCCATCTGGGGCTCAGATTTTTTCTGTGTCCTCTTATGGTTGATTCTTTACATCTCCCTTTATTTCCTTTATAATATGAAGCCCGGAATGACAGAAAAAAAAGAAAAAAAAAAAAAAAGAAATATATGAATATTACATTACCGTCCGAAGGTCTTTAGTCCATGATTCTAGGTTTGAAATCTGGGCCCGAAATTAGAATATACATATTTGAAAAGCTTGCCTTGTACGCTTCATTTAAATTTCCACCATGATGGTCCAATTTTGTTATATAAGTACAAACATTAACCACAAAGGACAGCAAAGGATCGCAAACGAATATACCGAAGAACGTAGGAGAGTTCTAGGTCAGGGCTTAAAATCAGAGTGCGCGGATATTTTTCATCAGAACTTTCTCTGGTTGTTGCGCCATACTGAACCCCAAAAAGGGCGAAACAGCTGTCTATGGCTACAATCCCGCTCTGTTTTGAGTTCTTTCGGTGTCGTGTTGATGTCTTGCAGAGTTAATTTTCACGTAGTACGATCAGCATTGCAGTATTCTGCTTGCAGAATTTAATACGTCTTGTTATGTAAGGCTATATTTAAGCACTGAAAAGTATTAACACTGTTTAGTGTCGTCATTTCCAACGGATGGCATTGAACTAACCTTTCCAAGTTTTACCGCCTATATAAATCACACACACACACAATATAAAAGTATTATGGTTAGTGCTCCCCGATGAAATTTGATATCTTCTTCATAACTCTTCAGGAGCATTTTGTGTATGGGTAAAGGTCCTAAATAATGACTTCGTCACTTAATTGTTGACCTTAAACAGCAATGTCTTCGTGACATAGCCCCCTTTAACGGTGTTATTTTATTCTTTTTTCTTTGAAATTTAGGAACAGCCAAGGTCAAGGAACCCAATGTCAAGCAAGCCTCCTCCATCTCTTGAGATTTAATACTCCCACCACGACCAACATCAACATATTCTAATATTGTATTCCTTGGTTGGAAAAAGGAACAAGAACGTTCTTACCAAACCGGGGCAACAGAAAGGTGTATGAATGTTTTTGTTTTGTTTAGATGTTTTTTTTTTTTCTTTTCTGTGCTCGTTTATGTTTTTCGTTATTTTTTTTTTCAGATCCATGCATTTGATTACCTCTAATGTTGCCTTTGTTTCATTTATTGGTTATGTACGGTTTTAAAAAAACCGGAGTGTATTATCAGGTTTAAAACTCTAGTAATCTGGTACCCAAATCTCTTGTTGACGAAGCAGAAGGTGAGATCTGGTCAAATCCGACTTGTACACGTGATCGCGTGTCAGAAATTTGGCAGGCGATGAAAGAGCGCATGCTCGAAATAAATCCTCAAAGAGAGCCGTGAAGATTTCTCTCACTGTACGCGGTTATAGGCATATGTTAAAAATGAACCGACTAAGTTGTTTTTTTTCTTTGTAACATCAAATTCAAAGGGACTGCTAGACTTAGCGCGCTCTAAACACTAAAAGCTCTAAGCAGGACGCGTTACCTTTACACGATAACTTTTTTTACCCCTTTCAAAAGTCTTAATTTTGATACCGAGAGATGAAAACGGCGTTACAAGTTAGAGACAGAAAGCTATTTCTTCAGGGACAATATTTATTTGAACAGAACTGAAGGCTTTGCACACGCCGTAGCGCGCAGGAGACAACACTCGTGGCATTCGCTCACAATCTAGCCAATAAAAATAAAAGGCAGTCTGTGACTGCATGTGGTTACTGTTTTAGTTTTGTTGAATATATCAAGTTGCAGTAGAAAAGGAGAATGTAATAAAATGAACTACTGTAGTTAACGCCAAAATTGAGAAGAAAGGATAGCCTGGTTTGAACAGAGTTTGTTAGTATTACACTTTATTAAATAACGGTTATTTAGGTATATATTGAAAAAAACAAAACAAAACAAAACAAAACAAAGAAAAAAAGAAAAGAAAAAAGAAAGACAGAGAGAAAAAAGAATGGGTACTAAGCAGGATTCGAAAACTGCACCATCGGTTCCATGCGACTTCACCTTATTATTATTATTTTTTTAATTCCTTAAATGCTCAATGTGAGCACTATCTACTGACAAGGTTTGTTCTCACATCCTTTGGTTAATACTGACTTCTTTCTTAGCTGATCTAATATGAACGAAACATGATTTATATGTCATCAAAATATAAGACCTAATTGTAATTAGCACCAAAACCATGCACAATTGTGGTCACATGACGTTTTACATTATTTCTAATTAACACAACAGGCGTAGATTCAGGATCTCAAGAATGGGTGTCCTTTGTAAGACAAAAGTAACTAACAGAGAGAGTGTCTCCTCAACAGGAATTACCATCAATAAAATAATGTATAGGGAATTTTCAGCTCAAAGAGACACCTAGTTAACTGGAATTATTCCCCCCCCCCCCCCCCTGGCATGGTTGATAAACTGACACTCGATATTATGAAAATAGTAATTATAGTGACGTCGATAACTCGGAGCTGCAACCCTTTATTCATGGTGTTGATAGGAGACAATTCTGTCTTTGTATCATAGGGGTCAGCGGTGTTCCGCGTGGGCCGTATTTATTGTATGTGTAAAACGAAGATGGCTGCATGTGCTTTGAGAATAAAGTGTTGTGTTCTCGAAAGCTGTTGTTCCTTTGATGGAAGCTTTCCCAGCCGGTCAACAATGGGCAATGGGACTGTTCTGCATGAAATGGACAACTTTGTCAGTAGTGGATAAGGCACAGAATTAACCTTTTCTTTGCGGATTTAATTAACTTTTTGTGCGGTATAAATTAACGCAGATGACGTCATGCATCTCATTAAGTAGGATGATGTCATAGTTTAAATTAATGCCGATGACGTCATGCATGTTATATAGATAGGATGATGTCATAATTTATTTGTAGCTGGCAAGGAGCAAGTCACATCAGAATTTCCTAGAGTTGACGTCATCAAAAAATGTTGAGATCATAATCTTTAAACAGAAAAGTGATTGGTTCTTCATCCTCGCTTTCATCACCAGAAACTTCGCTTTCTTCATGTTCACTCTCGTGTTCTTCTTCAACCAAGTCTATCTTCCTCTTCATCGCGATAGGTACAGGTTGAAGGTAGGCTTCAACTGAGTAACTTATAGTTTCGTTTCCTCTTTTACAGCATCAAAAATCCTACGCTTGTAACACCAGGTAGCAATAGGTCTTGAATAAAACCATCACCCTCTTGTACAAGGATTCGCATCTTTGTTTTGTAAGGGACATTTGTTTCTGCTAGCTTTACTAGAGCATCCTTATATGTGACCCTCCACAGGATTTTAAGGTGAAAGCACGCGCAGGACACGCTTTCACTCTGAAACAAAAGAATTTATTGTAACACGCTTTAGCACGCTTGCAATCTGGCCTCATTAGCAATTTCTTTTGTTTCAGAGGACACGCTTGAGACAATTAAGCGTGAGCAAGTCGAACAAAAGAGCGTGTTAAAGTTTTCAAACAAAAGCTCCGTGCGAAAGAGCACAACACGCTTTCAGTGTGCGCAAGAGCACCCAAGGCGTGTTATCTATAAGTTAAATGATTATGAACGGCACCTTTTTTGGTAACTATCGAGAAAGAAAAGGTTATACCTCAGCGATCAGGGGCACCCAACGACAATTTTCGAGAAAATATCTGTTCGGAAGACGATTTGAGATCTAGAATTTTCGGAACATTTGTTGTAAAATTTTTTGCTTGCATGCCTCTCCTAGGATTTTCGAACAAATAAAAAATGGTATACTTGCCCATTTTTAACTAATTTTTACCCTAAAAAGTTCACCTAGAATTTTCGGTAGCCTATTTTCTGGCTAAAATTTTCGAAAAGGTAAGTTTTGATCCCTATAATTTTCGGATCACTAGACTTTCAGCTAGGAAATCCGAACACATGAAAAATTCTTAGGGGATAAAAATATGCCTATATCTACCGTTTAAATACTTAAATACAATTGATAATGCTATGTTTAAGTGGTTTTGAACTATATTCTCGCTGGGTGCCCCTGAGCGATCGTAGCGATAGTATCTGATTGAAAAAACGTTGTCGCTTGAAAAGTAAAGACAGTGAACGGTGTGACCTACTGGATTTATGGGTAGAACTATATTAGCATTGCAAAATCAAAGATATTTCCAGAAATGTTTACTGATGAAGCGGTGCAAAGGTTATCTTAACTTTCTTTACTTTAAATTCTCAGAAACAGTGATCTTTCGGACTTAAGTCACTTTCTTGCCGATCGTAGCAATCGCCATCAAATATAATAGAAATCATCAAGTGCCAGGATCGCTAAATTGTATTTATTTTTTAAGCGATTACAAGGATCGTAGTGATCAAATGAAAACCAGCCTGCTTTTCTAGATGTACCAAAATTGCACAACGGTTTCAACGTTGCTTAATTTATCCGGCCCGCAATAACACAAAAAGCGAAGCCGGTATTTAAACAATGTATGCAAATTTGTTCTTCTTGAAATATTACACCGCGTATGCTTCAGTCTTATTGTCCAAATTCCGTAATCATCCTGTTGTCTTTCTTGTGGTTGCCGTCTGTTTTAGAACCATTTAAACAAACATTCGCGTACCAAGTTACGGTGACCGATTTAGCGTCATCAGAAGTATTACGGCCTACAGTTATTTAAGTGGCTGTCCACCTAAGAGCGGTCCGGCGAGTTTGGGATCGTCAGTAAACCTTCCCTTTATTTTTTGTGGGTGAAAAGGACTTAATGAGGAATTATTAAAATCGAGCTAATTTTCTTCAAAATCTTTTTCTGTGCTTCGCTACAGCACAAAACTTCTTTCCTGTCTGAGAGCGCTTTTTCAACTTTATTCAATGGCCAAAATTCAGTAATTTTAAAAGCCGCGCTTCTTCGTAACGGATAAAACTCACGAAATTCTACATAGTACAATGGATTTAGCTGCATTTGACTTGTCCCATGACGGAATCTTGGATAATTTGACGCAAAATAAAATAAAATAAATAAGATCAAAGACGAGCCACTTTGCGGTTTTTTTGCTCCCTTGACAAATTCCTTCAAAGTAAGAGCTAAAATCTCCAAAGCGGTACAAAAATCACAGGCAAAATGCACTTCACAGTGAAGACCTTACCCTATTCTGTTAGAAAATAAAGTTAAAGGTGCGGGTATCATTCTGCGTCGGACGCGAACAAGCGTTTTTGAGAGCTCCTTTTGTCAATATTTACCTAATTTTGCACGTTTGGCGCCTACACTTAAACTCATATGATAAGGCTGATATTTTTCCCACGGGGCAGAATCTTGGTATGCTTCGTCAAAATAACGCACATTTGTTGTTTTATAAGCCATCTTAGGCCTGTAAACCGGCATAAAATGTCATAAAATACATGTAGGAATTCTTCATCTACTCGTATATTATGCAAATTTAAAAGTTCCTTTACAGCGGGTTGTCGATTTCAGCAATTTTCAAAATCGTAAAGAATACAATTCACTTCTGCTCAAACGAAGCCCTTTTTGAGTTTGGAGTCTCAGCAACTAAAAGGCACTTTAATAAAGACTGAATTCAGCTCAATTTCCTTTTGGGTTTTCTTCATGGTCATATGCTAATTAGGATTGTTGTCACGCAATGAAAGCGGATTTGGAGCAAGCAAGTTGGTGCCTCTTAGTCAATGTAACAGGTGAGCGTTATCACGGTTCATTCGAGGCGATATCACTTAACGAAAGAAAATATTACAGAGAGCGAACTTACTTTGCAACAGGCTGGGTATTTTGGTAAAACTGCCCAACAAGGTGAAAAAATGTTTGTATGTCCGATACATCGTACGACCCTAGGGAAGGACTGGGGTAATCCAACTGGCCGCACACAATGCCGATATCCAGACCATAAGAGAAAACAGACTTGTGCCGGTGAAAAGTTACAGAGTGTCGGGGTCAGACGGTAAAAATTGCCGCCAACCGAGAAACTTCCACAATCTCCTAGTGGTGTCTGCAAATTCGAGGCTAGCTGATGGGCGGCTGCAGAAGTTAAGGGGAGGTGGGACAAGGTTTAGCGAGAAAGTCAAGTCTTACCTCACCGCACGATTTGATGTTGATAAACAAACAGGCAGGAAACCAGACCTTTCTGAGGTCGCAACGGACATGAGAACGACCAGAAACACAGGTCAGACAGGTAGTTCATGAACGTTCCAGAGACGAATGGCTTACAAAGGGACAAGTTCAATCATTCTTTTCCAGACTGTCTGCAATCAGCAGGAAAAAAAGGGCTGACCAAAGCCGAGAATGTTGAGATTTGTGACGAAGGAGATTTGCTCTCAGTGCTCTTGCAAGAAGAAATTGCGTTTCTTATTGATGAACGTAGAGACGCAATTAAGGGGGTCGAAGATATTTTTAACAAGATGGGCGTAATACAACCTATCAGGTACGATGGCCATGATATCTGCGAGCAGACCAACCAAGAAGTAATCTCAAAATTCAATGTGAAAACATCTGCGAATATTTTGAACTGTCGTTCAAATCTTAAGATACAAATACTGCTGTAATAAGTACAATCACAGACATGTTGAAAGAATGCAGTTATTGCCGCACCACCCCGTAAATGGCCAAAAGGCAGGGACTGGCAAATTACCACATTGCATTGGGGTGGGCCGAGTTGCCTAGAAAATTCCTTATTGTTTCTAGGTCGAGTTCGTGGAAGTGTTTTCTCAGGATTTTCGTATACAGTTTGAAAGTTTAAATTTAAAGGTATGTTGTATGCTTGTATAAGACGATAAATCTCAAGTAACTTATAACTTGACAACAACCCTTGAAAGTATGTGACCTGCTTTTTCGTTCAGTACTCTATTTACAATACTAGTAAAAAAGCAGGCCTCAGTTGTTCAAAAGTTGGGTAGGGCTATCCATCGGATGAATCTCTATTCAGTTGATAAGTATTAGGGAAACTAATTTGCTCTATCCAGTGGATAGTGATTCACACGGTGGATAGCGCTATCTACCTATTGAACAACTGGGCCCCAGAAGGATAAAAGTCGTCCGCAGGACAGGTTTTTTTTCTTTAATTGATATGAGTTAAGACCATTATTGTGACACTTTACTTTTTAGCAATAAGAAATAAATAGCGTAAAAAAGGCACCAAATGCATATCAGCGGCACCCAACGCTGTTTTCTGTGAAATATCTGTTCGGAGAAGCAAAAAATTGCCTAGAATTTTCTATAGCTTGAGGAAGACTAAAAATTTATTAGATGACCGTTCCATTCATGTACAACTTTCGAAGCTAATCTAATAACTGAAGTCGGAAGTTTAATTTTTCCCATTTCAAACCCCAGGTTAAGCTATTTTTCGTAGAGAAAGGAAACCTAAAATTCACGGAACCGAAAATGCGATACAGAAAGGAATCAGAAAAATCCTAACTTTCGTAAAACTTTAAATTGCAGCTAAAATTTTCGGGAAAAAAGACTCACGGTTACCCTAGTATGACCCAACAGATAAAAATTTTTTTAGCGCCACTTGGAATACATTTCTAGAGATCTAAAAGTACTCTGGATAGCCTAAAAAGTGTTCTCAATGCATTTAGGAGGAAACCGTCGTTGGGTGCCCCTGGTACATAATAGGAGCTAGGGATTTTTTCTGGTAATGAATCAATTTAATTACAAGCAATGTGGCACTTTACCTAGTATTCACTGTTCAGTGTTACCTATATCTTTGATTGTAACCGTTAATTTTGGCAGTTGCCTGATGATTGCCTCGCAAGAGGCATGAAACTCTGGGTAGCAACAAATGTTCAAGATTTAATCCAGTTTCATCAGTCTACTTCTATTCTGCTCAAGGTTAACTATCTATCAGGACACCACTCTGGCACTTCGTTGTATGTATAATATATATTATCCTTCCAGCCCTTTAAAATTCTTTTTTAATCTCGGTGTCCTTGTCCTTCCCCCACCCCCTATTAATAAGGTAATGGTTCAACCTTTATTTGTTTATGCAAGGAAAGGGATCGATACTGAAGGTATATTGCGTGACAAAAATGCAAATTAGCATATAACTGATGGCGTGTGGGACAAACGTTCAATATTACCAGCACTCGGAAAAATATTACAACAGACATACCCATCACCAAACTTAAAGTGATTCTTAATAATTTCTCAAGAGCTACACGAGAAAAGTCATCCGAGGTGAGAGAATCCGACATGTTCATGATAAATGAGCGATAAACACGGATGTGGGAATTCAACAATGACTCAAATCATGTCAAATGCTCGAAATGGAAAAAGAATCTCAAATGGAATATGAGATAAATTTCTATTTCAAAAAGGGTATCCGGTTGCTGAGTTTCCAAGCTGAAGATTGATTACATTTGAGAAGAAGTTAATAACCGTACGTAGTTTGAGATTTTAACATAGATGAAATGGACAGCCTGGCTGTAAACAAGCACGAGTTTGCATATCCGACGGGTTGATCAAGAATGTCAGTTTATGGTATTTTTTTCGGCTTTCATTTATACAAACTTAAAAAGGCTAATGAAAAGAAAACACATGTTCGTTATTTTGAGGATACACAACAACATTCTCAGCTGCTGAGAAAATATCTACTAAATTAAAGTCGTGGTGTGTGAGCCGTTAAGCGAGCAAATTTATGCAAATAATGTCGAAAAGACGCTCTTAAAAACGTTTGATCACGTCCAACGCAGAACGATATCCGCACCTTTGACTTAATTTTCTGATAGAATAAGGTAAGATCTTTGCTGTGAAGTGCATTTTACCTGTGATTTTTGTACCGCTTTGGAGATTTTAGCTTTTACTTTGGACGAATTTGTCGAGAGGGAAAAAAAACTGCAAAGAGGCTTGTGTTTGATTTTATTAATTTAATTTAATTTTGCGTCAAATTATTCCATATTCCGTCATAGGACAAGTCAAATGCAGCTAAATCCATTGTACTCTGTAGAATTTAGCGATATTTACCCGTTACGAAGAAGCGCGGCTTTTAAAATCACCGAATTTCGGCCATCCAATAAGGTTGAAAAAGTGCTCTCAGACAGGAAAGAAGTTTTGTGCTGTAGCGAAGCACAGAAAAGGATTTTGAAAAAAATTAGTTCGATTTTAATCATTCCTCATTAAGTCCTTTTCACCCACAAAAAATAAAGGGAAGGTTTACTGGCGATCCCAAACTCGCCGGACCGCTCTTAGGTGGACAGCCACTTAAATACTCGCGCGCGTTGCATTGATGCAACGACTGTGAAGTGCGCGAGGTTGCCACTGTTTTCGACTCTAAGTGATTAAAATGGCAGAGAATACCAACAGCTGTCGATAGTTGCCAGATTGATCTCAATCAGTATTGGAATAAAAATAAAATGATCTTAGGCTGAGAAAACAAGACAGAATGGGGAGAATAAGGCCTAGAACAGAGCGGAGTGCTGGTCAGCGGACGTTTCTTTTGCTCATACTCAGGTAGGTACTTCATGTACTTCATGTATGGGGACATATATTGTACCGATTTTACCTACTTAACTTATACCTTCACTCTTTCTACTTGGTTCCTTGTTGCCTTGTAGCTCTGTTCTCTGTTACCTTGTTACTCTGTTTCCTTGTTCCCTTGTTACTCTGTTACCTTGCAACCCTGTTACCTTGTTACCCCTGCCTCGTACCCAGACGTCTCTCTTTTGATGAAAATGTGCGCGCAAAGGAAGGCGGGAAAGAGACAACGGGCGAGACGTCTGGCAGATCTTGTTTTCAAGATGGCGGCAAGAGCAATGGCGGACAAATATGCAGTTTTTAAAATAAGTTCAGCGCTGTTCATTTTGCGAATTTTGAGCAAATTATTGCCTATCCACGTCGTGTGTATGAAGAGGAAGCTGTTTTCACCCCACACATTGGACTCAAGCATCATAATGTTTACTAACGAACTACATAATGTTTACTACCGAACTTTAAATCGAAAAACTACTAGCCGCGGACGGGACGGTACTGCCTTTAATTTAATGAAACTGCCGCACGCCAAGGTAACAGCCGGTCAGGAAAATTAGTAAGTTAGTAATTTAGTAGTCGTTTCTGTTAAGGTCCCGAGTGATGAAACGATCTCTTCTGTCGAAGTGAAAAATGGCGAGCTGAGAATTGTCGCAACAGCCAAATGAAGCCAAATATTTTGTAAAGCTTTAAAATACTATTCGCTGCACGCTGTATCTTGCGTACTCGAAAAGGCAACAAACCAGTCTAGTCTCAAGACCTCTAAGTTATGTTATTAAATAGATGATAAATTATTTTTTTAAATCTGTTAAATTTTTGTCTCAGGATTTCGCATTGTGTATATTTGCTCGACAATGTAAGCTTATGACAAGGAAAAAACAGCCACAAAACTAGGTCTAGGTTTTTTTACTTGTAGTTTTTTATTGTTCGATTACCTCACTGGGTACTAGACTTGTCACTGAATGCACAGCCCGGTGTAAATAAATTCTACTTACTTTTTAATTATATATCTCATTTTATGATGAAGCTGTGTCGAATGTGCAGCAAATACTTATTGTCTGTATTGTTTTTTATTTGTTTTTGTGATATTACACAGTAGACCAATTGGATTTTACCATGCTCTTTTATAACACGTCATTTGTGTCTTAATAAATAAATTATTGGTAACTTTGGTTTTAATTTGATAGACAATTTTTTCACCCTGATTGAAGAGGGTGATATAGTTGATGAGATACCATCGTAACTACCATTTGGCCAGACAGAAGACGTTGTCCTAGACACTTTTTTTAAAAAAATAATTGTGTTTGAATATTTCAAATTTCATGGCAAACAAGATGCTGTGAATGCCATTTTAAAGAATGATGATTGCATTGTCCCAGTGCCAACTGGTGGTAGGAAAGATTGAGTATTATGAAGTTCTTGGGATCATTCTACCCAGATTCAACATTGTTGTTCCTGTGATTGCTTATACATGGTTCCTTTCTTGGCAAACCTGTGGTAGCATAGAATTCCCCTTAAAAGTCTTCTGAAGGGGTAGTTTTTGACCTGCTTTGGAGTTGCAGAGGAATACAACATCATCTAATAATTATCAATGGGCACAGAATTACCTTGAAATGCAAAAAACGTTAAGATAAGTATAAATCGTTCTGCATAACTACTAACCCCCAACCCCCTTCCAAGAAATTTTAACTACTAAATTATAATTAAGATACAAGCATTGAATGGAAAGAACAGTAAAAACAGGGCCCTGGACAAACTGGAAGAATATGCAGTAAAAAACACTACACTACGCTATTAGTAGTCAGGTCTATTAACAGTGTCAAGCAATGAAAATGCCAGCTGTTTTATGTATGGACCAGAAGCTCAGCCATGCGAAACCCTCACCCCTTTCCATTGCTTCGACCTCACCCAGAGAAATAGAAAATATTGCTCCTGTTCCTTAAATTAGTGTCACTGGACATTAAATTGATGTATGTTTTATGAACTTCTACCAAGATTATTGAACTGAGATGTGGTCAGGTCATTGAACTATGGTCAGCAAAAGAGAAAACCTTCACCTGCAGCCCTAATCCAACTTAAACTCGATCTAGCTGTCTTGCGCAAAGTAATAAAATACTTTGCTCCTATAATTCCTTGATTTTGGACAATGGAAATTGGGTTGATGTGTGTTTTTTGAACTAATACTAATGAAGCACGTGTACAGTTGCCCCTTCCCCTCAGAAAAAATTGCCGTGCATGGGCTACTGAGATTATTGAATGGGCATGTTGTCATTGAACTGACTTCTGTTAAAAAAGGGTTAAGCCCTTTCCCCTTCTTTTACATTTGTGGGTCCCAGTAAAGTTACATTGAGACTACAGACCTGGAGTTTGAATGAGATGTAGTAGTGTGGTCATTGAATCATAGTATTTCAACTGAACTATATACTTTATTCAACCTTTATTCAAACATTTTTAGTCTTGGAATAGGGGTGCCATCATGCCAGACATCTAGCTAAATAAAATTAGTAGTGTAACAATCAAATTCTCGATTAATCGTGATTATGACCGTTCAGTTTAATTCAGGATTCTTTGCTTCCGCATTTCAATTTTGGTTCAATTTTTGCACACCTTTTCCAGGGTGCTCTCAGTGAGTTATTATAGTCTAAAATAAGAATCCAGAACTCTTTAATGAGTGTTTTTGATTGACGAGCAAAGACGATAGTTCGTGCGCCATTTTGAGTTGCCTGGCAAAAATGCTGTCCTTTAACCTCCCCTTGAGAATTTCCAAATAGGGCCATTAACCATGTGCAACACATTCTTTATCAGGTTCTCAAACATGGCGACAAACCAAGTGACTGCGAATCTTCCTGTCTCTGTTACTATTGTTATATTGAGGGTTTAGGATTGCATGCTGTTTACACTGTGCGTTATGTGATAAGAATTAAGAAATGTTTACGTAAAGGAATCGAAATCGAAAGGCAATAATCGCAATCGAATCGAATTGCAAGGAATATGAATATTTACACCCATAAATGAAATGAAATAAAGTGAAAACTAACGATAGCAATAACAAAATCTCTTACAAAAGATAAAATCGATAAATATATCTTAGCATTAATTATTGTACAATATATAGAGGATATTACATGGCTGCGCGGAGATACAAAATTTCTCTTTGAGTGTTGAAAAATATTTCATGAGTAGGCGCAGCGAACGAGTGAAATATTTTTTCAACACAAGAAGAGAAATTTCATATCTCCAAGCGGCCATATAATGTTCTATTCATTATATAAACACCAATGAAATACCAAAGCATTTCACTTTAATAGTTTTTGCAATTTATTATGTAAGATAACATGTTATTTTCACATGTGAAGATACTAAGTTTTCGCGCAAAAGCTCTCCTGGTACTTCATTGGTGTTTATATAATAATTAAAATACTAAAAAAAATTAAGCTAGAAAAGACTGCCTTTATAGCTGGAGATTTTCGTTTCCCTCATCAAGATTGACAGAGGTAGTCCAAAATAATTGATTGATCAATGCTGGCACCTTCCTTCTCTTCAACCCCTTTCCTGATCCGAAAATAAAGTTCATTACTTATCCCTCGAGAATCTAGGGATCTTATAGCGAGAGTTAGGTAATTGTAAGCTTCAACAATTCAAGTTATGCATGTTTATTTATTTTGTCAAAACCATCAACTGAAATATATCCATCTGTCCCTGGTTTCATACTTAGTAACGTCGCAGACTTAAATCTTGGTGTAAGGACATAATGTGGTCTTGATAATCAACTCCTGACCTTGCACAATTTAGCTAGGCCTTGCACTTCCTTCAATTCACAACGTTACTTGCTCGTTGTTCGGTGGATTTGGCCTAAAAGAGCGAAAAATAGAAACATAGTCGCCGGCGCTGTACTTTACTAATCTGGATTCTGCAATAAACGACAAATTAAATACTAAAATATAAGACTTACCCGATACCGTCAAGTCATCAAATATTTTGTTAGAGGTCTTCGATTCGTAAGAATCCAGCAGAATCCGACTCCTCTGCAGCCCGTCGATTATTTCTACCTCAGGTTTTGGAAATTTTGAGCAATTCACCTGTCTACTCAAAGTTTACAATGTTTACAACAATATGCTATTAAAATTGATCGCTTCCAAGACTTAAAAAGACCAAAAATTGGGCCGTGCCAAGAAAACGACTTTTTTGCCAAGAAAACGACACAAGATCTGGCAGGCGCTTCGCCTGCCGTCTGTACCCTTCCCATGGTCCCCTGCGGTTTATTATGATCACCAGTCACTCGTTTCGCGCTCGCCTCTGCCATGTGAAAAACGAAGCGCCTGAGGAGGAGGCTGTTGTTACCCTGTTACCTTGTTACTCTGTTACCCTGTTACCTCGTTACTCTGTTACCTTGTTACCTTGTTACCCTGTTACGTTCTTACCCCTTGTTACTCTGTTTCCTTGTTACCCCGTTACCTTGTTACTCTGTTACCCTGTTACCTTCAGTACCGTGTCACTCTGTTACCTTGTTACCGTGTTACTCTGATACCGTGTTACCTTGTTACTCTGTTACCTAGTTTCTCTGTTACTCTGTTACCCTGTTGCCCTGTTATCTTGTTAACTTGTTACCCTGTTACCTTGTTACCCTGTTACCTTGTTACTCTGTTACCTTGTTACCGTGTTACTCTGTTACCTTGTTACCTTGTTACCTTGTTACCCTGTTACGTAGTTACCTTGTTACCGTGTTACCCTGTTACCTTGTTACTCTGTTACTTTGTTACCGTGTTACTCTGTTACCTTGTTACCTTGCTACCTTGTTACCTTGTTACTCTGTTACCGTGTTACTTGGTTACCCTGTTGCCCTGTTATCTTGTTAACTTGTTACCCTGTTACCTTGTTACCCTGTTACCTTGTTACCCTGTTACCTTGTTACTCTGTTACCTTGTTACCGTGTTACTCTGTTACCTTGTTACCTTGTTACCCTGTTACGTAGTTACCTTGTTACCGTGTTACCCTGTTACCTTGTTACTCTGTTACTTTGCTACCGTGTTACTCTGTTACCTTGTTACCTTGTTACCCTGCTACCTTGTTACCTTGTTACTCTGTTACCGTGTTACTTGGTTACCCTGTTACCTTGTTACTCTGTTACCTTGTTACCTTGTTACCCTTCTACCTTGTTACCTTGTTACCGTGTTACTCTGTTACCTTGTCACCTTGTTATTCTGCTTCCTTGTTACTCTGTTACCTTGTTACCTTGTTCCTCTGTTACTTTGTTACGTTGTTACCTTGTTACCTTGTTACTCTGTTACCTTGTTACTCTGTTACCTTGTTAGCTTGTTACTATGTTACCTTGTTACCTTGTTACTATGTTACATGTTACCTTGTTACCTTGTTACCTTGTTACTCTGTTACCTTGTTACTCTGTAACCTTGTTACCCTGTTACCTTGTTACTCTGTTTCCTTGTTACCCTGTTACTTTGTTACTCTGTTACTATGTTACCGTGTTAATCTGTTACCTTGTTACCTTGTTACCTTGTTACTCTGTTACCGTGTTACTTGGTTACCCTGTTACGTTGTTACTCTCTTACCTTGTTACCTTGTTACCCTGTTACGTTGTTACCTCGTTACTGTGTTACTCTGTTACCTTATCACCTTGTTACTCTCCTTCCTTGTTACTCTGTTACCTTGTTACCTTGTTACTCTGTTACCTTGTTAGCTTGTTACTATGTTACCTTGTTACCCAGTTACTTTGTAACTCTGATTCCTTGTTACCCTGTTACCGTGTTACTCTGTTACTCTGTTACCTTGTTACCTTGTTACTCGGTTACCTTGTTACCTCGTTACCTTGTTACTTTTTTACCTTGTTACCTTGTTTCCATGTTACTCTGTTACCTTGTTACCTTGTTACTCTGTTACCTTGTTACGTTATGACCTTGGTACTCTGTTACCTTGTTACCTTGTTACTCTGTTGCCTTGTCACCCTGTTACTTTGTTACTCTGATTCCTTGTTACCCTGTTACCTTGTTACTCTGTTACGTAGTTATCTTGTTACTCTGTTACCTTGTTACCTTGTTACCTTGTTACCTTGTTACTCTGTTACCTTGTTACTCTGTTACTTGTTAACTTGTTACTCTGTAACCTTGTTACCCTGTTACCCTTGTTACCCTTGTTACTCTGTTTCCTTGTTATTATGTTACCTTGTTACTCTGTTACTCTGTTACCTTGTTACTCTGTTACCTTGTTACCGTGTTACTATGTTACCTTGTTACCGTGTTACCCTGTTACTTTGTTACTCTGTTACTTTGTTACCGTGTTACTCTGTTACCTTGTTACCCTGTTACCTTGTTACCTTGTTACCTTGTTACTCTGTTACCGTGTTACTTGGTTACCCTGTTACCTTGTTACTCTGTTACCTTGTTACCTTGTTACCCTGTTACGTTGTTACCTTGTTACCGTGTTACTCTGTTACCTTGTCACCTTGTTACTCTGCTTCCTTGTTACTCTGATACCTTGTTACCTTGTTACTTTGTTACCTTGTTACGTTGTTACCTTGGTACTCTGTTACTTTGTTACCTTCTTACTCTGTTACCTTGTTACCCTGTTACTTTGTTACTCTGATACCTTGTTACCCTGTTACTTTGTTACTCTGATACCTTGTTACCCTGTTACCTTGTTACTCTGTCATTCTGTTACCTTGTTACTCTGTTACCTTGTTACCTTGTTACTCTGTTACCTTGTTACCTTGTTACTCTGTTACCTTGTTACCTTGTTACCTCGTTACCTTGTTACCTCGTTACCTTTTTACCTTGTTACCTTGTTACTCTGTTACATTGTTACCTTGTTTCCTTGTTACTCTGTTACCTTGTTACCTCGTTACCTTGTTACCTTGTTACCTCGTTACCTTGTTACTCTGTTACCTTATTACTCAGTTACTCTGTTACCTTGTTACCTTGTTACCCTGTTACCTTGTTACTCTGTTACTCTGTTACTGTGTTACCTTGTTCCCATGTTACTCTGTTACCTTGTTCCCTTGTTACTCCGTTACCTTGTTACTCTGTTACCTTGTTACTCCGTTACCTTGTTACCTTGTTACCTTGTTACTCTGTTACCTTGTTCCCTTGTTACCTCGTTACCTTGTTACTCTGCTAACCTTGTTACCTTGTTACTCTGTTACCTAATTACTCTGTTACATTCTAACCTTGTTACTCGGTAACCTGTTACCATGTTACTCTGTTTCTTTATTACTCTGTTACCTTATTACTCTGTTACCTTCTAACCTTGTTACTGTCACCTTGTTACCTAGTAACTCTGTTACCCTGTTGTCTAAATTTTAGTTTATTTTTGCATGACAAGTCGCAATTTCTTTTCCCGATTGGACGCGTTTTTTGGGAGTATAGTGGTGGTTGTATGGTTTTCATTACAGTTCGTTTTTTGTTTATGGTAACTAGCAGGAATCAGCTTAAAACTATTAACTATTTACGTAACAGAGTAACAAGGTAACACGGTAACAGAGTAAGAAGGTAACAAACTAACAGATTAACAAAGTAACAAGGTAACAGAGTAACACGGTAACAAGGGCACAGAGTAACAAGGTAACAGAGTAACAAGGTAACAAGGTAACAGAGAAAGAAGGGAACAAGGTAACAGAGTAACAAGGAAACACGGTAACAGAGTAACAAGGTAACAGAGTAACACGGTAACAAGGTAACAAGGTAACAGAGTAACAAGGTAACAGGGTAACAAGGTAAAAGAGTAACAAGGTAACACGGTAACAGAGTAACAAGGTAACAGACTAAAAGATTAACTAAGTAACAAGGTAACAGAGTAACACGGTAACAGAGTAACAAGGTAACAAGGTAAAAGAGTTAAAAGGTAAAAAGGTAACAGAGTAACAAGGCAACAAGCTAACAGAGTAACAAGGTAACACGGTAACAGAGTAACAAGGTAACAAAGTAACAACGTAACAGAGTAACAAGGTGACAGAGTAACAAGGTAACACGGTAACCGAGTAACAAGGTAACAGAGTAACACGGTAAGAAAATAGCAGAGTAACAAGGTAAGAAGGTAACAGAGTAACAAGGTAACACGGTAACAGAGTAACAAGGTAACAGACTAACAGATTAACTAAGTAACAAGGTAACAGAGGAACACGGTAACAGACTAACAGATTAACTAAGTAACAAGGTAACAGAGGAACACGGTAACAAGGTAACAGAGTAACAAGGTAACAGAGTAACACGGTAACAAGGTAACAGAGTAACGAGGCAACAAGGCAACAAGGAAACAGAGTAACAAGGTAACGAGGTAACAGAGTAACAAGGTAACAGAGTAACAAGGTAACAAGGTAACAGAGTAACAGGGTTGCAACGAAACAGAGTAACAAGGAAACAGAGCAACAAGGTAACAGAGAACGGCGCTACAAGGCAACAAGGAACCAAGTAGAAAGAGTGAAGGTATAAGTTAAGTAGGTAAAATCGGTACAATATATTTCCCCATACATGAAGTACCTACCCATACTCATTGCGGTCGTTCTTTTTGGCGTTCATTTTGAAAGTGATTGCAACGGCTTCAAATTTGCCAGCTTCTGTAGGTTCTAGGAGCGTGAAGTTCGTATATTTTTGCTTTCCGATTGCACCACAAGACATCCAAGGGTTGTTATGTATATTTGTCAACCCATCGGCCTTCAGTACTCGATCAGCTTCCCTGATACGAAATCTAAGTTTATTTAACCACTGATCAATAACTACTAGTACTTAGCAACTTAAAGGAGCAGTGTCACGAAATTTGTCAAAACTACAGCAGTGGAAACCACCACCAATCTCAGTGAAACATAAAAATACTGCTCAAAACATGAAAAGAAGTTTTAAGAGCGGTTTTCTGTAAGGACCGACTAAGGGTATGCAAGATAGAAAAATGCCAGAAAGAACGCCTTGATGAACTGTTTCTGAAAATATAACTTTAGGGTCGTTTGAGGTTTTACTTATTTTTTAGTGAATTTTTTAAATTTTGACCATTAACGCCGGCTTTAATCACGCCGAAATATGCACTTTTGCAGAAGCTCCCATTAATACCTTGAAACCTTTCATAAAAAGATTAACCAAGCAAATCAAACTATCGTCTTTTCTCAGATTATCGGTGTCGTCAAATGCAAATAAAATGTAAACGTGAAAATTTGACAGATGGTGATTACAACAACAGTATTTTTGCTAAATTCAAGGCCTAAAAAAGCACTCTGGTACATCGCTTTGACCAACAAAACTATACTACGAGGAAACATTATCATTTCAACTAAACATCGATGAAAAAAAAAATTGGGGTAAATGAAACGGCGAGTTCTGAGAGCGTTTTCAAAATGGGTTACCTGGGCCATTTTTGAGCGACCTTTTGAACTTGGAACGGTTCCAAATCAGTGGAAATAGAAACCCAGAGCTCTTTAACTCCGATTTTCCTTTGCATGATGAAGCCTGTTTCCTCATTTCTAGCATATTACCAGTTAAGGATACTAGTCTTTTCAATTTGTGGTACTGTATTCCCTAAAAAAGAGAATTTGGAAAGTCAAAATATGAGTTTGCTCAGGCGTTTGCGGTTTGTTTACCGGCGAATTAGAAATTGATTGTCTTTGTACTTACAACACAAATAGGTGATCAGCTACAAGGTTAGTCAATTCACCAATTGCTTATAAAATACTTCCTACCTTACAGATCTTTTCCTGGATCGAAACCACAGCACTCATCAGAAAAGTACGAAGAGATCATCGAACTCGCGCGCTAACACAATTTGCATAAAAACAATTGACCATGAAACGCCACAGTACACCCAGTCAAGTGTATTCCGGAACCGCAAGTCTCATTATATTTTTAGCAACATTGGTTGTTTTGTACTATACTGACAAAAGGCATGGGATATTTCTATAATAGATACTTAAGTGTTAGGATAATTCCTAAATAATCGTACTTACCCTGAATAGTGCTGGGTAAAGTCTCTGGGACTCAAGGTAAAAACGACGCGCAGGAATAACCGACCCCGGGAGTACTCCCTTATATGTGCCGCTGGACCGGGTATGGTTTTTGAACTCTCTGTTCTAAACAGGATATATCATAAACAGAGTATGTATGTGCAATTTGTTTATCCTAAACAGGGTCAGGGTTTCAAATCCTCAGCGGCTCACATGTACCCTAGTATTGGTCGAGTAACCCCCGGGTTACGGACCCACAAAGACAAATTAAACAAAACTTATATGGATTGATTCCTTTCTTTCGTTGTCAGCAAAATACTGTAAGAATTAAGGGAAAATCTAGCATCGGGTAGATGAGCGCAGATTTAGGAAGCGCTCGTTAAATTAACAATATTTCTCTCACATCTACTCTTAGTCTTCTACGATCATAACGCTTCCCATTAATTCTACGTATAATAATTAAACATCGACAGTTTAAGTGATTATAATACGAGTCAAGTTATCGCTTTGCTTAGAAGTAGTAATTTTAATAATACAATTATTTTTGAACAAAACAATAGATTTTAAAATCCGACGACACGGTCCGCGGAGCGATGGGGGGAGGGGGGATTGCGCAAAATTAGGAATGCGCAAAAGTATGAGGTCACCAGTAGGTACAAGTTTAGAAAGAGGTCAGCGTGTGAATAAAAAAAACTGGAACTGAAGCTTTTTTATACGTGATGAATCTGACGAGCTAAAATAAACTAGGTGGAACAATTTTTTTTCCAACCATCTCGCAAAACGAGATGCGGTCCCTCCTGACAACTGTTATCCAAACTGTTAACAGTAATTTGACTCTTAGGCGTTACAGCCGCACCCTTTTACAAGATTCCCTAACGCGGCAAGGTACTCTGCCTTGCGCCTTGGGTTAAATTCTTCCGTGCAGATATCAAAATACTCGCATATGTTCTTCAGCATTGCAATGCTGAGTGTTTTCATGTTACCTTTCTTGGTCAATTCGCAAAGGTTTAGGTTGTCATAAGCGATGGGATGTTCTAGATGTACTTCCTCTAACACAGCCTGGCGGGTGTCGCAAAACTCTTGTTCATCCCGAGAAGCTTGTAAATCTGAGTCGCTAACCTCTACAGCGTGACGCAACTTGCACTATAATCTTGAAAAGAAAGACTGTATCTGCTGCGAGGTAAGAAACTCATCACTCGAGAACAGCCTCGAACCATCTGCTTTTTTTGCAAAACGCATATCTCTCGCCACTTTCTCAGGGTTTTGTTTGTGGCCTGTTTACTGTCCAAGCTCAAATTTTTTCCTCCAGGTACTTTCTTTGTGATTCGTTAAACCGTGACGACTTCTTTGCAGTTTTCAACGCCCAACCCTCAGGTAAACGGACACCGTGCTTCTTCTCCGTTCCCCTTCCTTCAAATACTTTTGCAATGCCAATATCGTCCTGAAGGATAGCGTGGTACGTTAATTTAGCCCTGTCCAGCAAAGTCTCTTTCTCCGGAATCAACTCGCATTTGCCAAACGACATATGCCTTTCGAGACTCGAGTATCTCTCGTATACCTTGATGCAACCTTCATTTGGGCAGGAGAACAAGACAGAAGCGTCTTTCGTTTCTCCTACTGTCATCGTTTCATTGGGTCTTGGCTTCTTTGAGGCTTCCTTGGATGCTTTTACAAAGTCACCAGGGGAAAATCGGCAATTAAATTTGCAGCTTTGTAAGACATCAGCAACTAAAAAAGCGAACATTGAAATGGAAGTCTTTTTTAATTTCAGATGAAACGTTTTTCGCGTCTTTTAAAGGTTTGTTAATTTATCATGTACACAACTGACTGAGTAGTAGCCATTAGTATAGACTCTATACTCTTAATAACGTATTAACTATTAATTATCTATACTCTTTTAATATTGCCCGTTATCCGTAATTATTAGCCGACTAAGTCAGTGAGTATTTGCAACACTCCAATACAGTACATTTATATATCACTATGCCCGTATATTTTTTACCTTGAACTTTCGTTTGGCTGATCTCCCTTCCATTTCCGACGTTGAAAGCTCTCCAAACTGTCAACTTGTCTTTGCAGTACTCAAAGTTGTTCAACGTGCTGATACCATCAAGTTTGACTTGAGGCAGTTCACAGGCAGAAACGGCAGCATTAACAACAGTAACGCGAACCCCGGTGACACCTCCATTAGACAGGATAGCTGTTTGAAGCTGTTCAGCATTTTGCTTGTCGTGGCCCTCATTTACATACCTGCGGACATGGGCCTTGATAGTCGCGGCTTTTCGGTCACAAGCCCCCTTGCCTCCTTGAGGGTCACTGAAACCTACTCTGCAAACGTCTATCCCAGTGTTTGCCTTCATTAGGGTGCATGATGCTATTACAGCAGAACTGTGATAACATCCCGCGTTATCTTGCCGTAGAAATGCTCTGTTGATTCTAGGATTCTCCTCTTTCAGCGACCTTAAGGTGTGCTCAATAATTCGCACTACAACTGAGCTGTCTTGTGATGTATTCTCAACTATGTGGACGAAGGACTGACTTTCTAAAAGCCCTCTCATTTCTCTTGCGATGACACTTATATGCCACGATATTCCTCGTTTCCCGTACCAATCTGACTGGTTTTCTCTCTCTATATATATAGAGCGATAAAAACTTCATAGCCCAATCTTGTGTTATGAGTACAGAGGTCTCATCTAAAGCGCTCAAGCACGCCGTCCTTGCTGTATCTTGCCTGACACACCTGAGTTGATGTGCTTTCCAGGAGTGGATTGCCTGGACTGCATGACTATGCGTGTACAAGACGTCTTCTAGTTCTTCAGGGACAAACGTTGACTCAGTCAAGAATGTTTTAATTGAAAAAAGAACATTACTGAGACTTTCACACTGTGAACACTGAATGTCATGATTATGAGAGCATTGGGATCTTAGTTCATCGTCCTTACTATCGCTGAGAGCGTATCCGCTGCAATGGTCTGCAACCGGGGAGGACTCGGATACATGAACCTTCAAAAAAGACAAAGTAGTAAATTTAGTGACCGTTTGAAGTTTCTGAGCTATCATCTATTGTACGCGCAATATTTTTGCCAAGTGTGGTTAAAGCAATTAGAAAATATGAATCTTTGGCAGAATATAGTACTCACCTAGCAAGGCGAAGACGGTCGCCAGTATAGAGAACGGTGTCCTCTTGCCCAACAATAGTATAATTAGTTTGGAAAAGAATCCACCTGATTTAATTAAGCCCTCACGACAAAGTTAACAGATTTTGCCATTTTGCCAGTCTCGTGGCAGTTCGATATATTACGGTTTACTTTCAGTTAACCATGTTCTAAACCGTATCTGATACCTTATAATCAGCCTTCAGATACTGCTTGCCTTCCCTCAGAGACACTTCCCATTTTTTGGCAGTCTCTCTGTCCAGACTTCTCTCTTTAAGCTGGTCCACTACTCCACACAAAGCTTCAAACCCTTTCGCGCCATCCGAAGCAATGTAGTCGAGCCTTTGCAAGGACTTCCTTACGGTCGCCCCGCAGGCAGACAGGACTCTTAACATTGTTGTTGGGCTGAATGGAGTGAAATTCGTCTCCTCGCAATAAGCCTGGTACTGCTTTACTAGCCGGTTAGGGATCATCGCCCTAGTGACATTTGGGGTTTCTAATATCTTTCCAGAAGATAGGCGGAGATATCGCTGCCCAAAAGGAAGATCCTGGATCACGTGCGGGCTAGTTATGTAAGTCAAAAAGTGATCCAACTGTTTATTTTCTACTCTCATCCTAGGACTTTTTGCTCGGGCTGGCAAGGCACCCCCGCCATATTGAAGAGAGTGCTGTCTCGCCACTTTGAACCGGTATTCGGTGATCCCTGGAATGTAGTTTAGGATACGCTTAAACGTTATCAGGTCTGCCATGATTGATAATATCTGACGCCTTGTTTCCCAGGTAGATGCGTTTTGGTAAGACTCCGCCAGTGCCTTTAGATATTTTCGGTCTTCTTGTCGTTCACCGTTGCCAAGTACCTTCTCGACTGAGCCAGATTTTTTCACGGCCTCCCAGAGGTAGCCTCCGTCTCCTGGAGCAATAACGTTAAGGCCAGAAACAATAATTGACTTCGCCTTTGACACATGGCTTGCTCTAGTACGTTCGCTGGCTGCCTCCCATCGCTTTTTGTATGACCCGATTGTGTGAGCATTACATGAACGTAAGAAATCGTTCAACAGAGAACGTCTTGTTGCTTGACTACTAATTTGTGGATCATCGCCGTTAGAACTCTCGCTGCTGCTGCTCGCTTGAGAGTCCGTTTGATACAGGCTAGTGTCGATCTCGGAGTAGTGTCCTGATTCGTCAAGCTGTGGATGAGAGTATTCGTCTCTTATGGTCAGGTGGTGCATTGACTGGCTAACGTTGTCTTCAACTTCTTTACTCTCCACATCTCTCTGTACGCGTTAGAAAGGAAAATGAACTAGTTAGCGCTGTAGAGCGAATGACTTTTTTAACCGCGTACATATCACCACTGCAATGATATGTAAGTGTTCTCGCATCAATACATGATATAAAGAAGTAGTATGCAAGGAGGCTGGGGTCATCAAAAGTGAAGGGGAGGAAAACTCGCCTTTTGCTGAACCTCACTAAACTATTAAAAGCCACTCGGACAAGGTTATAATCTGTTATGTTCATGCCATAGCTATACCATATAGCTCTATCTACCTGTGCGATATTTTGTGATATCCGCTCTTCCGGTTTGTCTACGTTAGATCCTAAAGCTTCTGCGGTAGATTCTGAGCTGGGAAATACTAATAACTGTGATGCTTCTTCCAACTTTCTCCTGCATTGCTTGCAGATTTCTGAAAAAAATAGTGATTGCAGAACATTACTCAGAAAATCTGTACCAAACTCTTATAGCTTCTGTTTTTGCTCATGATGCTCTTCGTTTTTGAAATATTGCAGCTATGTGTTGAAACTGTTCGGCAACACGTTTCTTGATTTAAAGATTTTAGGGGCGGGGGTAAATCCGATTATGAATTTAAAATACAAAAAATGGCAGTGGAGGAAATTGAAACTGCCATTTTTTTACGCTCTAAACCCGGCAATGTTGTAAAATATCACTACAGGTTTAACACTCACGGGAGCCTACAGGAAGCAACACTTGGGTTTGCTGGTAGAGTAGCTTGGAATGTAGAGACGATATTCCTCTCTCCTCTGACACTAAAGTTCCATGCGATGACCATTCACTGGGAGCAGTGCATATCCTCTTATTTGAACGCCATCTAATGCCAAAGTTGTCTCGATGTCTTGGGCATATTGTTAGTTCAAGGTGACTTTCGTTTAACTCAAAAATCCCTTCAAAGATAAAAAAGGTTGTAAGGTGCCTTTTACTTAACAATTTTTAGCTTATATATCACAGCGTCGTTCACATTTTATTCGCTTCTTTCACGTTTATCGTTAATTTATGCACCAAAAGATAAATCAAAAGCTTTATTTTTAATTTTTCTTTGGACGTCCAGTCATCCCAAAAGCAGTTTTTGTTCCTCACTTTTGTAAAGTTCCTGTGAAACAAACAAGGCTGTAATGCTCGCGATAAATCTGAGATGGTTTATAAATGTAGGCAATATTAATAATTTTTTTAAAATAAACTTCTCAACGCACTGAAGTATTAATGATCAGGAATAAGTTTAAATTTTGCGTGTTTACTGAGAAACACGGAGGCTTTTACTTTTGCGTTTTGGCTCAGCTCAGATGTTCTGATATTGATCTTAATTTGATTAAGTCGGCTACTGCACGGGTTAATTATCACTCATATCTTTGTCAGTAAAATTCATTCTTGAATAACACGCTATGTGTTTTAGGAATATGTCTAAAAATATTTTAGCGTTGTAAGTTGCAATCATGGCCCTTAATTAACGGGGTAAAAATTGTATATGAAATGCAGTAAAATGAGAAGTACACGACATTGAACAATCAAAGCAGGTGCCGAGCGTCACGCTTCATTAAGCCTTCCTTTCAAGTCATTTTCCGCGTTACCCTTGTGACTAAACCTTGAACATCGTCCAGTTTTATTTAGTGTGTAAATTATTGACAATAATTAAAATCTGCAGGCTGCAGACGAAGGAAAACTAGTGATGCTTCGATAAATTTGCGGACACCTTTCAAAATATAAAAATAGTCTGAATCAGATCACGATGCAGGTAAATTACATTTAGTTTTAGTCTCACATCGATTCTTCTTGATGTAAAAAGATTGGGAGGCGTTTATTTTCCTTTCTTTAAATTATGCGTCTATTCTTTCTCGTTTTTTTTTTTTTTTGATGGCCTGTTTAATACAGACATCTACCTTAAGTACCTGCACGTGCCAACAACAGCTTTGGTTCAGAGTCTAAACTAGCGTCTCGAATGTTGCAAGAACGTAGATGCCCTTGTATCGCTTTTGTACACTTGGCGAGGATAACGCTCTTCACATTTTCTGGATTGTCCACACTAGAACCACATGTTCCTCCTGCAATCTGCCCATACTCACACGAAGCCATTTGCAAGTACACAATGATTGAATGAAGTCAATAAATAAACTGCACTGTACAAATTAACAGGTGCAATTAAAGACAAAGAAGTAAGCCAGTGCTGCCTCTTCGGAACGCGGGCTCTTCTCAATTTACGGAGAACAACTCGATAATCCAGGAAAAAAAGATTTTTTTATCAGTCCAAAACAAAAAAAAATTGAACTACCAAAGATGTACCGACCTCTCCGCGACCATATCCAATCCTGGGTGTCCTGTGGCATTCAATACTTGGTCATGTTCCACGTTCAGGTGATATATGCGTTGGGCGATTTTTGTCAGGAACTTCCATGAATGCGGTTCTTTCTATCCAAGAAAGCATCGCTGAGATAGGACATATTAGTCAAGTACCTCGCACATTGATTTACCTCGCATTTGTTGCCGCATTTGTGTTGTATCAATAGACTGGTACTACAGAGTCGGCGGTAGACAAAACTGGCATGTCTGAGCAAACTGTCTCTAATTTCCAATTTTACTATTCCAAATTAATTGCATGGCTCAAAATTTAAAAGGCAAGTATTTCTAAGTAAAAACAAACTGGCAGAACCAAAAAAACGTCATCACGCAAACAAAAGTCAGAGCTCATGGCGTTTATTTCTATGAATATGAAAGATCAAAGGTCACTCATAATTGATAAAATCACCTGTTTTGAAATCGCTCTCAGAACTCGCCGTTTCATTTACCCCAATTTTTTTTTTTTCATGGATGTTTAGTTGAAATGATAATCTTTCCTCGTAGTATAGTTTTGTTGGTCAAAGCGATGTACCAGAGTGCTTTTTTAGGCCTTGAATTTAGCCAAAATACTGTTGTTGTAATCACCATTGAAAGGTGTAAAATTAGAAAATCTGTCAAATTTTCACGTTTACATTTTATTTGCATTTGACGACACCGATAATCTGAGGAAAGAAGATAGTTTGATTTGCTTGGTTAATCTTTTTAAGAAAGGTTTCGAGGTATTAATAGGAGCTTCTGCAAAAGTGCATATTTCGGCGTGATTAAAGCCGGCGTTAACGGCCAAAATTTAAAAAATTCACTAAAAAATAAGTAAAACCCCAAACGACCCGAAAGTTATATTTTTAGAAACAGTTCACCAAGGCCTTCTTTCTGGCAAAGTTTGGGAAAATCGGATTCTTCTATCTTGCATACCCTTAGTCGGTCCTTACAGAAAACCGCTCTTTAGTAACAAAGCAAAGAGCAGGAGTGAGTACAAATAAAGATTTTTGTTAGTGTAAAAATGAGGAACAGATGGACAGACTTAACGAAAATTGAAAAGGATGGCAATTGGTCCTTTTGAAACTTGTTAGCTTGACAGTTCTCCAGATTTCATTTTTGTGGTCTTCAGTGTTTGATATAATGTTTGGGAGACATATCTTTGTTGACACAAAGCTGTGATTGATAAGTATATTTCTCAAGTTTCATAGCAAATGCGATATGGACATGTGTAAGTGTAATTACAGTTGATTTCACATGACGTTACTGCACCACGTTGCAAAGTTCGTTGGCAAATTGGATACTACGTTGCAGAGTAGCCAATACCATGGCGAGTTAGGGAATCAAATTGTGAACTTCGAGACGTAGTTTTCAACTTTGGTGCTACTGAACTTCATAACTTCATATCTTTTTTTAAAAACAGGAAACTGCAACATAATGAACCCGAATCCTTTTACTAAATAGGGCAAGGGTTACCATGTGAGGCCAGTGAAATGGTTGACAGTAGACAAATGGTTAGAGGGTTCGAAACCATTGCAAATAGTGCACCAGTTTAATTTACCGAGAAAGACAGTAACAAATTTCGTCGATCAATTTGTACATACAGGAAGGCCCTACACAGAGTTTTGTGAACGGCAAAGATCAAGTACAGTATGTATACTACAGAAATACAAAAACAGTTTGTCAAAAATTAGGTTATTGACCCGCAAAGGTTCAATTAGTCGTGTAGTGACACTCGATTTGGTTTACTCGTACAAAAAGTTGACAATAGTTCCAAAGGAATGCTTATAATATAATAATGCTTTACTGAGAATGCTCAAGAAAAACTTGACGAATATTTAGATGTTTGCAGTAACTGTGATCCCTTTTTTGACAAGAACTCAGTGATTAATGCAACTGGGAAAAGAAGTTACTCTAGACCGGGAGTAGTCAATCGATAAAACTTGGTATCGATAAAAATCGATGGCAATCAAGTGATTTTTATCGATTGATAACGGAAATCGGTTAAAATCGATAAACTAAATTGCTGTGTCAAATTGATATTATTGATTTTTCATGATTTTAACAATTTATAACAGAACTTCCAACATTGTTGTTTTCTGGCATAAGTGCAGCTGAGAAAACTCATCCACGAGTAACAACTGATCAGCAAACATGAAAATAAGAAATGTGGAAACTATTACAGACACAAGAGTCTCTCTAAAACCGTGACCCTTTTGTACATAATAACAGGAACGGTTCCGTTTTATAGCGGAGCTCTGGCGCGCCTGCGGAGCACCATGGGTAAGTACATATACCCATCCCAGAAAATTTGGTAATCACGTGACCGTACACCGCCCGCCCGTCCGTCCGCTCCACAGGGAAACCAGTGTTTAATCCTCACACTTTCTAGCCAGTTTGGGAGCACAGAAAGACTGATATTGCACACATATATTGCACATCAATGTTGTGACCAATTGACAGCTGTCAAAACAGGGTATCCGCTGACTGGTATCACCTGACCGTATCGCGGGCTCAAGTGTTGACCCATCGGGGTCGAATATCTTTTTGAAGTTATCCGCTGACAAGTTACTAGTTTTAAAATGATCGCAGGCTCATATGAAATATGTGTTTTGTATGTGCCACACAGTTAAAATGTTGATTTCAAACTGACCTCGGAAGCTGAAATTCAGCCAGTTTTTACAGGCAGGGAAGACATGCCATGTGCTTTTGACTTTTCGCACCAAGGTCACGTGTTGGTCACGCTCTACGTGCAATTTTTATGCTCTGATTGGTCAAAATTTGACAGGTGAGTTCATGCGGAAAATTTATGCAGCATCTTGAAACTTGTTTACTTTGCTGAAGACAGAGTTTTGTGTCAACTTGTGATGTTTTTAACTGTCTTTTTCCACTGAATTTACAAAATGAAATTCAGCTGCTATCAAGAGTCTTCTGTTATTCATGGCTAGTTTGTTTACTGGGTTTTTGGTTGAGAAATACGTCGCTTGTCAAAGTCGGAAATCCGATTTCGGATGGCATCGTTTTCGTTTTCCACCTTGCTTGATGCGGAAGAGGGTTGAAAAGTCTGAAGCGATTCTGGCCTTGATAGTTTTCAGCGCATCTCGAATGGTAAGCCTGAGTAATTATTTCATTTGACGTTTGTCTTTTATATCTAATTTAATGAAGTCGGCCGTAGTTTATGCGGCTATTTAGTTTATGCACGTCTTTAATTGTAAGATTTGAGACAATGATCTGACCGAGTATTAGGTTTGATTATAAGCTTATAGAACTTTAAAAAGCCTTTAGACATTTTCTCACCGCAAATAGAAAGAAAGAAAACGTTCCAAAGAATATTTAGTTACTAGGCTTACAAAATGAAAAACATAAACAAGGATTTTCAGAGACACTTTAATACTTGTCTTCGTGAATGAAAATTGTTGTCTCTGTATATGTTTCACCGAATTATTTTCCTTTTATTGATTGTTAGTAGTCTCTTTTGCAATTTTTATCGCCATGCCGTTTGTTTTCAGTCGCTCATGAACATCGCTTGCATGCAGGAGTAGTCAAAATGCCACGCGTATCAAACGCCTTTGACGATTACACATCGTTATAAAACCATTAAGTAAAAAATAAACATAATAAATTCTTTATTATGTTGAAGCGTGTAACTCTATTAATCATAATTTAAACAGTCGACTTTAGCGCTTGTCAAAAGTGAGAACCGGCCAGCCGTATAGGTGATTTTGGAAAATTTTTTAACGGTTTCGTTAAAAGCCCACACGCGCTTCGATCGTCCTGAATATTGAGTGAGTGCAATTTGTATTGCAAAATTGTGAAATACTGCATTCTGTCCGAGGTCTGTATGATAAAAACAGCGCCTCATGGTACTGTTTCACCTCAGATGTGATGTATAAAAAGTATAAAAGGTTGGGTTACACGTCCCCAGGCATGTTGGCACGATTTTGTAAAGTAAACTTGTCGAACGCAAAAAATTCGGCCTGATTTGTTTTCCAAGAATTTGTTTTCCAGGCCTAATCTACTGTGATCAAGAGCCCGCGCTCTTAAATGTGATTGAAGATGATTGCTATTTTTTGGGTGTACATATAAGGCTATCAACTCGATGTAAGATTAAGTTCACTCTTAGCTTGTACTGTTTGCAAATGACTTTTCTCTAAAATCACTTAACCTTTCCCTCAAAAGTCACATGAATAAGCTCTAAAGTTAACTGAATTGTGGAAAACAAGTTTATTGTTTGATTTAAATTATAAATTCGAGTTATATATAGGAGCTTCGCTTTTAGCCCTGGCTAAATCTATATATTAATTATTACATCAAAGGGATGCCCAAAATTCAGACTAAAAGATTTCTCTGGATAGCTTTTCACCGTTTTCCGTTATCAATCGATAAAATCACTTGATCGCTAACGATTTTTATCGATTTAGTTTTTTATCTATTAGCTACTCCGGGAAGTAACTACACGCGGAACTGAGGTTATTTTGAATGGGCAGCAGATCTACTTTTGAAAAACTGGGAAAAATAAAAAACCTGGCCAATATCGGCCATCCGAAGAAGACTTTAAAGCAGGTTTTAAAGAAAAGATAAGGTTTCTTAAAACTTTTTTTTAAAAGACTAGTGATAATAAATTGTTTGATCCTTCGACTCTCAATTTTTGCAACTCAATTGTCAACAAATTCACTGTTTGCGTGAAATCAGTTTTCATTTTTGGATGAGCAGAAGAACAGATGTATCTTCCGATAAAAAGCGATGGAATTGATAAAATCTAGATAAATCGATAAACTAAATGAGTGTGTCACAGATTTCTACCAATTGATCGATACAATCAATGTCAATCAAATCAGATTCACCAATTTTTATTGATTTATCGATTGATAAATTGATACCTATTTTTATCGATTGACTACTCCGGCTGTTGAGCAAACTTGTGAAGCTCAGTCGCGCCAAAGTTGACAACTACATCTCAAAGTTTGCAATTGATTTCCTATAAACTCCCTACGTAATTTGGCTACTTCATGATGTGGTACCCAATTTCCAAATCAACTTCGTAATGTGGCGTGGTAAATAGTGTGAAATCAACTGTCAGAGAATGATACTGAAATAGTGACACAGCCCCTTTAAGTCTTCATCTCGGTGGACAGCAATACCAGCAGTGAAGTTAAACTGGTAAAACTTCTTCTATTATCCTGTATTACGCTGCAGTTCTATGCAAGCATCATATTGACCAGTGGGGAGGGGGTACTCCTTATATATTCTCTCAAATGAATTCCAAACAATGTTCCCACAACTTGCAAATCAACCAGGGGATTTGTTTACCGATCATCCCTTATATAACCAAAGATCTGTGGTTTTGAGAAAAAAAAAAACTAAAAAAGGGAAATTGAAGGTCAGACATTATTTCTCTTTATTATAGTTTGGTTACTCTCAAGTGTACTGATTTTACATGTAACTGTATATCGCTTTTAAAGACATTTCCTGTTAAACAGTTTCCTCTGTAGAGTTTGAAATATGCAACACATTACTAATAATAGCCACCAAAGAGTGGAATAGTGTTTTGTGGCAAACATAACATCAAATTTAAGGTGGCTAAACACAGTTATGCGGGCAGTCAGCGGTAACTCGCGTGACGGCACATGTTTTAAATTAGACAAACCACCAAGGCAGCGAAAAAAGCAATGGTACACAGAAGATGATTTCTCAAAATCTACTCATTAAAATTTTAAGATGTTTGGCAGAATTTTTACTTTTATCGTATTTTAAGTTATTCAGATAAGCAAGCTCCTATTTACATAAGCTCTATAGAATAGACTTAGTTTGACTAAATTTGACACTTTCTCCAGTAATTTGTGATATCCTCACTCATAGCTCAGTGTGCCTTGTTGTCGGTTAAGATGTTATATGGTTGCAGTGACTGTCACTTGTTTTTTAGTTTCCCTTGCAACTTCAATACCAAGGTACAAATACAAGTGAGAAAAACAAAAGGCATGATATTTTGTCAATTATTGATTTATTTCCTCTGTTGGTACGCCTCTCACTGCTAAAATATTTTAGTTTAGGAATTACATGTATATCCAGCATATCACATTGAATGTTAGGTTTTCAAGCTAGATCAAACTCTTTCACATGAAAGAGTTTAATGCAGCTTAGCCATTCAACAAAACCCAACTCACAAAAAAAGTTGAGTACATACGTACAATTTTCGAAGTCAATCAAACATTGAGTTATCAAACAAAGTGGAACTCACGTAAGGAAAATTTGAATGGAACAACATTGAACGTTTAAATTCCAAACTCTTGATGACATGTGTGTTAATTATTGATCCAGTGTGAAAGTAGTCAAGGTGATGAAAGGTCTTGCTTCTTTTAATATTTCAATTTCAGAGTTAATTCTAAAATATATATTCTCTGTGAAAATGTCAGTACATTTGTTTACCAAGGAAAAGGTCTTTAAATCTGCAAGTTGAAATCATCTCGATTTTACTCTTTGCTCCTTAATTGGCCTGAATAGTGAGCATTTTCCTTCTGAATCTAGCGCTTGTCAGATTTCCCTGGCTTTTTTGCTTTCCCAAAGGTGACTCAGTTTTTACATTTGATTTATTTTTTTTTCAATATCATTCGGTGTGTTTTGATTTTGTTCAGGCATCAAGCTCAAAACTGTGTTTGATAGTATTCAGAAACGGTTGATGGGAATTTTGTTTTGTGTAATACATTGTACACTGAGGGGAGGGGGGTGCTTATAAACTGTACATGACTGCAATTCCCTTGCTTTACAAGTTGTGAGAATATCATTTCTTGGTTCCAGACCTAGTTACTTTCCCCTGCCTCTCCTGGTATTGACCCTGTTCATGTAGTTGATAATGTGCCACCTGCAAGAGGTTAAACTTTCTCTTTTGTGACCTGGAAAAACAGGCTTTTTGTTACTGGTATCAGGAATTATGCATCAGTCAATTCCCGGGTGTGGGGACTCTTGAGCTGTCAAAACCCCCGGGGTGGGGACAAAAATAGAGGGCAAATGCCCCGTCCGCTGTCAACACTGCAGCATTTTTCATTGATCACACGGTCGAATAATCTCGTTTTAAGCATTTTAATGTGTGATTTTTCGTTTCAGGTAACGTCTTCCTTTGTAATAGCTCTAGGATTCTAATGAAGACTTCACGCCGCGATTACATGCACCAGTTTAGGGTTTTAGTATTGATATAAAATTATTGACATTAAAATTAGTAGAACGCTGTAACATTATATGTTGCGAATAGTTTTATAAATATGAAAGGATGTTCTTGAAGTAATATCAACAGAAATTTGATTCAATAACCAAAACACATTGATTCACATCGATTGCTCCGGTTTTCTCTGTGTAATTCTGGCTTGATATGCAATGAAGAAATGCATGCATAAAATCGAGAACATACCTTTACAACCCTCTTCAATTTATTCCTGGGGGGGTAGGGGCTCGGCACAGCTGGAATTGACTGATGTATTACAGACAGCCTCTGTTTGCATTAAACCCTTGGTCCACAGTCTTATTGTGCAGGGAACATATCATCCTGACTATATTACTATGAAACACAACTGTATACATGTACATATTTGTGATTTCTATATTATTCATTTACTACGTGTAGTTTTCTTACTGCAAAAAGGTTTTTCCTCCCCCTGAATGCTTGGGGAATAGCCTCTGTCAAATTTTACTTAAAAGCACTTTGTTTTGTTTTTCATACAACAGTCAGATCACCTTGGTATGCAATTTTGGTGCAGAAGGTTCTCTCAAAGCAAGCAAGATCATGGAACTTAATTAGCCTCACAAAACAGAGCTTGGTCAATATCCAGGGATCGAGCACTAAGTAATGACTTGAGAATAGAAGTGACTTAAAACACTAGTATCCTCGTGACATACACAGCGTGCAAAGAAAGCAGTGTCCAATAGCCCAGGGCTAGTGGATTTTGCTATCGGGCTAGTGAATTCTGTTCTTAACTTGCCCGACTGGCAAGTGATGTTTTTTGAGAAATTCGAATGACAGAAGAACTGTGAAATAAATTCTGCTCATCAGAAAGCTTTTGGGGCTAGTTGAAATGACGTCTGGGCTAGTAAATGCTAGCTTCAGCTTGCCCAGATGGCAAGTTGTAAAAATGATTTTCTTTGCACCCTGCATACATGTAGCCCCTTAAAACAATTTGAAAAACTGTCAAGGTCTTGAAATAATAATTATTACCTTCATCAATGTGTGATAATGAAACAGAGTTTATGTTCAAGTTTATAAGATTCATTTAAAAGTATCTGTTGATTTTGTGAGAGGTTGTAAAAAAAGGTATACATGAAACACATAAACAATTTTAGCAGACTTGAATTATGTAAAACTGAAGCCATACTTTTTGGTTGGTGTATTTTTGCATTTGAATCTTTGCACTGGTCGTAGAGAATTGTAAGTAGTTTAGAACACCATGTCAGAAGAGTAAGAATATTTCCTGACACAAAATAATAATTTAATTGTTATCCTGAATGGTTTAAGGCTAGGATTCATTTGAAATAAGAAAGTGGAAAATGATCAAACAGGAACTGATGTTTTGACAATGACCATGAAATTGATGATCACCTTGTTGATAAAACGTCAATCGCTGTCAACAACAGTCCTACTCAGGACATTCACCAGACAAATCATATTCCACTTTGCTGAAATATTATAGGCTACAAAACTATCACTAGCCATAAGCTGCACTTGAATTCAAGATTACATTAGTGTCTGTTAAATTTGTTAGTATGTTGAAAAAAGGCTAGGTTTTCAATTTGTGAAGTATACCATTAATTTGCCTCAAAAAACAGTACTTGTATTATGTAAAAGTTTAGCCATTCATTTTTTGCTGATATAATTTGTGCATTTGAATCTTTGCACTTATTTTATACCCTCTAAGCACTTTACAATTATGTTCACTTTGCATCTTCTGCGTATGATATAGGACCATAAATAAGCATTGTTTGATACGAGTCTATGTGCAGGAAATGGAATAAAATTTTAAATGCAACACAGATGGATTTCAGTTTTATGATGGTATATATTTGTCTGACTTATATAATGAACAAGTCGTCATTGCATGTAAGTTAACCAGGAAAAATACTCAAAGGTTAATTTCATGTAAGAATAAAGAAAAATTGCCATTGGAAAACCTGGTTTCGGCAAATATGAAACTTTTTAGACATATTTATGCAGTAACGGAAACAGACGGAAACACAGAAAAGGTTGCCGGACCGTATCTTCACGTTTCCGCCAGTAGAACGAACGAAATAACATTTTTCCGGTACGGAATATCGCGTTTCCGCAACATAAGCTCACGTTAACGATTGCGGAAATACGTGATTCCTGAAACGGAAATCTGTCGGAAACATGTAAAAAAGTGTTCCGGTTCCGTTGAAAAACCGTAATGTATCCGCTAACGGAAACACGCGTTTGCCGCTGTGTTTCTGCAACGGAGTCACGTGTTTCCACCATGTTTAAGTTTACGGATACTTGATTTTTTCGTCCTGTGAAACAAACAGGCGCTACATGTTTAGAAAAACTAGTTCCATAAAATCAATATAATTTTTGACTAACCTTTGCGATGATTCATAGCGTTGAGGTTGTATTTTTATTTATGTCTTTCAGGAAATCTTGTCGAGTCAATATGACAGTTCTATTGTCTTTTAAAGAAAAAACACATGACGCTCGCACGTGCGCATAATCGGGAAACTGTCCCTTTAATATCGCTTGAATACAAACGTAATCTATTTTACCTTTTTCCTGAGAAACGAAAATACAAGAGATCGTACATTTCTCACGAAGATGAAGGGCACTCACCTCGATTATTCCACTATTAACACTAGTGATCTTCATGAGCAAAAAAAGAGTCTTACAAAACATTTTAAAGTAACAAAAGCAACACTACATGAATTACCCGGCAGTCATCGTCCGAACTGCTGTCTGAATCCATGTTTGCTTTCTATGTGATCGTGAAGTGAGTTGGCGGGAAAGTACTTTTTTCCTTTCCTATTACAAGCCAGTTTCTTTCTTTCTTTAGTTGTATTTTTTTGGCTATTTAGTTATGTTTATATTTATTGTCATTTATTTATTGTTACTAGGAGTAATCTGAGCTTAGGAGAGTGCGTTCGATATGTTTGCTAGGCGTACAGGAAGCAGTTGAGGGGAAACGGTGGATGGTTCTTGCGATAGATAACTATGATTATGGCGTATTTTGAACGCAACGGTTACGTACAGCGACACCTCGATTTAAACTGTGTATCATAATGAAAATGTTTTGAAGGCTAGTGATCAGCGTGATATCGTATGGTTCGTCTCAAGTGCTTGTTATTTGAGGAGACACTGGCCAGAATGCTTTGGGCATGTAAAAAGAAGTTTTTGTTTTACTAGCGCAATAGATGTTCTACTGGGCGCAGTTGTTCGAAGGCCGATCAGCGCTTAACCCGGGATTCTTTTTCTTTTGTTAAAAAACCTTTCTGTGGATAATTTTCTCAGCTATTTTTAACAGCGTCCAATCATCAACTTGTTGGCAAAATGAAGCCTGGTCGCGAGTTCGTTTCTCGCCCGGGGCATGAAAATTTCCTTTGTCCCGGGCGAGCATGGTTTCTCCTCCTTCCAAGTTGAAAATGTTCACTGGAAGTGTATGTGTGCTGCTCACTAGTGTATCATTAAAATTAAAAAAAATAAAAATAAAATAAATTTACGCAACCACGAGTTCGTGAGAAAAAAAAAACAAAATGGCCGGTGAAAGGTTAGTGACGCCGACTGATTTTATTTTTCTTTTTATGATCCGAGTTGATCTGAGTCCCATTTTATTTTATTTTTATTTTTTATTTGATCCGGGCCGATCCGAGTTGATCCGACCCGGACTGGCGGTCCCGACTTTTGTACCTCCCTAGCTAAAATGTTCGTTTGCCCGGTGCCGAAAATATCATACGTCATGATGAAATGGTGCCGCCGAGCTTCACATCTTCACATCTTGGAGTGCATATTGACCAAAACTTAAGCTGGGAATGCCACATACAGAGTATTTGTAAAAAGACTGCTTCTGCTTTGGGTGCAATTAAAGGAATACAACATCTTATTCCTTTAAATGTATTAATTAATGTTTACGACAGTTTAATTCAACCGCATTTTGATTACTGTAATGTCGTATGGAGCAACTGCGGCATTGGTCTTTACGATAAGCTGCAGAGGCTCCAAAATCGTGCAGCCCGTATTCTAATGTCCGCTAATTCTGATTGTAATGTGGACGATTTGTTCCTGGCACTGGGTTGGCGTAAGCTTAAACACCAAAGACAAGTATCGACGGCTATTATGATGTATAAAACCGTACATGGGATGACTCCCGACTATCTAACATCTAAATTTGTATCTCGTGACGAAATAACTTCTTATCGATTGAGGAATACTGAAAATAAATTAGTCCTTCCACTGCCCCGTACCAATTATTTAAAGAAAAGTTTCTCCTATAGCGGAGCTAAGCTGTGAACAGCCTATCCCATGATTTAAGATCTGCAGATTCTTTACATGATTTTAAACGCAAACTGTGTCGCAACAGTTTTGAATGAGATCATACATTAATACAGTTTTACAAGGCATCCTTGAAAAGCAGCTTTTATTTGTAAATAGCTAGGTAGTTAAAATTTTATGAATATATTGTTAATCAGAGTTAGTTTAGTTAGGTATAATAGTTCTTAGATTTTTTGTACATACTGAAGGAATTTTAACCGTGTTTAAATAAAGTTATCTATCTATCTATCTCGGTAGATTTACTTTGTGGAATAACGGCCGCCGCCGAGCTTCACATTTCGGTGGATTTACTTTGTGGAATGACGGCCGCTGAGCTACACAACGCGGTAGATTTACTCTGTGGTACTACGGCCGCCTAGCTACACAACTCAGTAGATTTACTGTGGCACAACAGATGCTGAGCTTCACAACTCGCCAGTAAATTTACTTTGTGGTACAACGGACACCGAGTTAAACAACCCGGTTTGATGCATGCACCAGAAGTAGCACGCATTTTCCAAAGAAAAATATGAAGGTTTAATCCAAAGTAAAATTTTACTCAGGGTGTAAACTTTCAGCACACTTTTTAGAGATGAACGCTTTGGAAGGTTCATTAAACACAGATCGATAGTAGACCTTCAGCAAACTCTTAAATATGTACGTTATACGAAAATCCAGCACACTTTTAAAAGATGAACGAGTTACCAAGACAGAATAGCAGACCTCAGCAAATGCTTGAAAGATGAACGCCGAGGACACACGAATCACCAAGTGAGTTAGCTCGTCAAAGTGAGGCAAAACGTAAACAAGCGCCCCAAGGCGAGGCAAATGTGTGTCGACGACGACAAATGCAATCTCGAAAAAACCTCACTTATTAATTGCACAGCATATTCAATAATGCACAGAACCCAACACAAATTAGTTCAATATCCTTCTTGCATACTTATTAGCATTTAGTTATGGGAAGTCACCCCAGACGAACAAGCTCGATGGGGAAGACATGTAGATGCTAATAAAGTAAGCAGAAGGGGCGGGTAGGTGGGGGCTACTCCAACTAAAGTTAGTCAAACTGACAACTGTGAATAATTAACACATGCTTATATACTATGCGCGAAGTATATTGAATATTAATAAGGTATAAATAGTTCAATATCCTTCTTGCATACTTTTCCTTCTTGCATACTTTATAAATAGTTCAACATACTTCTTGCATACTTTAGTTATGGGAAGTCACCCCAGACTGCGCTTATCGCTGCAGAATCCCCTACATAATCCTAACATAAACACCATGATGAACTCTTACCCTTCCCAATCCTTAACTAAATTGAACTCTCCCAACCCTAACTAATCTCCAAACCCATACAACAAAATCTTAACAAATCGCCACAAGTCGATGAGGGTTGTCCAATACTCTCCACTTGCTCAAGTTGTGAAAGTCGTCGTGTGTGTGTTTCTGTGTCCTTCAACTTTTACGAAGGGTAAAAGTGGTTCGATCAGCCTTTCAATTCATGCGATTGGTACTAGTGGTGAATGGGTGATAGTTCCGTGAGATACTGGAGGTATCACATATAGTTAAACTGCATCTCACTTGCAAGTGCAATTGGAGAACACGCATCTCATTAGCGACACAAAGACTTGGTTGGCAAAGTTGTCGTGAGGGGGCCCTTTCAAGTGGTACGACTCGTTCGAGTCGTGCAAATCACATCTGCTAGAGAGAGGTTACACGGGATCTCGCACGTACGACCCTCTCAGAAATAAATTTTGAGACAGAAAACTAGCCCTTCGACAGAAAAGAGAAATCTACGAATCTTGCCTTTTGTGAGTCACACAATACCGTCAGACTAAGTGCCTAACCTAAAGCAAAGTCTCGTGAGAAACTAGCATTGAAGATAACAACAACCATTACTGAGCAAGATTTTCAAGAGTCCGCCCCTCGTATCGAACAAAGGAGGACAGTTGCTCAAAGACATACCGGCATGGGAGCCAAACTATGAAAAGGCTAAAACACGCCCCGGGCACGGGGAGTCATGCAGGCCAGTCAACCCCCTTTTACCTCTGTTACACGGTATTGTACGTATTAGTATTTACGCAACCATTTTAACGCGTCGGCGGCCTCTGCATGGTTAGGTGCGCGATTCAATTTAATGAAGTGAAGCGCATTGAATTATGGAACGGGGACCACCAACCCATGTGATCCTTGTTAGCTTTGTCCTAGCATTGCGGGAGAAATTATATATGTAGTTTCTAAATCGCGTAAGGGCGGCTCCCGGGTTAGCCTAGGTTCGTACGGGACTAGTTTAGATGGAAACTTTGTGCGCGATCTATTTTGATTGAAAGGGGCCAGGATAACCTCTCACAAACCCAATGCAGATCTACACTACAATAATCACACAAAGAGGGCAGAGTCTGCTTGACACCAGGGAACAAGTGATCTTTCCAGCAATAGTGTAATATTACAGGTACATCTGATGTTACAGCCAAATGTAAGCCCTTTAGGAAGCAACCGGTGTCGGTTGTCTGAGTCGACCCCAAACTCCTACCCCATCACCAGCGAATAAGCTGAGAGTGCCCGGAAATGGTCGATACCTTCTGTAATGAGAAATGAAACTGAGTTGACGAGTAATAACTATATATTCACGAATGCAAACCCGTAAAACCCGAAAGGATGGCTCTCGTAACTGTTTGTTCTCATCTATATGGCTGATTAATGAGGGCTTGGGTGAGGGTTACAGCGATCTTAACGCGTCTACTTTGCCCTTCCAGTTTCCAAAAATTGAGTAAGCCAGCTTGGGCTCTTAAATCGCTTGGCGAAGGAAGAGGATATGGCTCCCTCCCTATAAAACGATGCGATTTCAGCAAAATCTGTAGTCTTTCGCGAAAAAGGGTTGTCAACTGAACAAAACAAAACGTCCACACAATGCATATTAAAGATTATGACTCTTTCTGAAGACAGTAAAAACGATTGAAAATGCCAACTTTCGTGTACTATTACGCCACTTAAAAAGACCAAATATTAAAGGCTAGAAATAAAAAACTGAGCTTAAAAACTGCCTCATACTGATCCCGACCCGTGTATAGCCGACTTAGTGATCTAGTAACACCTGACGTTCCCTTCAAGTGAAAATCTTCGGGAGCAACAGATCTTCGAAAAGCAGATCTGTTTCCCTAGTGGGGATGTTCCGACGGAAACCCGTGGTGTATGACTTCAACCCACCTCTGGTTACCATTGCAGGATCCTGCAACCGTTTTTCGGTAAATGGGACAAATATGTGCAAGGAAAACACGATTGCTGAACGGAATGTTCCGAACCTGAGTTTTGTTCACCATTTGATAAAATGTTGAATCGACCGGGTAAAAAACCTTGGGTCTCTTGAAAATACATCAGGATCCATTCTAACGTCCAAGGCCACACACCCCAGGCAGCAGGAAATATCGTAATCATCGAGTTTGGAGCAAGCAATCACATATACTGATAGCAATACAAAATCTAGACATGCGCACTACAAACATTTTCATCGCTTTCATTTTAATTGTTTAACAAAGGTAAAGAAGGGATATGTCTATCTCGTGGTTCATTCATTGCGAAACGCGTAGAGGTCATGCAATCCCAGGGTAAACCAGGCATCATCTGATAACACATGCCACCTATAATCTTCAAATAACTAACTCCACAAACGCCCCCGCAGGGGTTGTAACGGGCTCGCTCTCTCTTCGACGCTAAAACGAAACAAACTAAGCCCAATAAAGGAGAAGGCCAAAAGGACGGATGGTGTAATGCGGTTGCCAAAGCAGACAGAGAGGTAGATGAAGAATCCAACATCCAAAATTATACGTGTATGCACTCGTCTACATATGCTCAACTTAGTAGGAAAATTTCACCAGACAAGGTTTGGAACCGAAGGACGACGCGACCACTAAAAGGAGACAGCTGCGTAACGGGCAAGTATGTTCTCACAGTCTCCTAACGAGTCACCTTGCCCCAGATCTCTAAGAGCCGAACTTCGTGGCTTTCCAGGGCATACGCTAATGTCACCACCACTCCTAATCTAGGAATTCAATACCCGCGCCTTGACACAACCCAGACCATTTCCAAATATTTGGTCTGGAAAGCAGAGAAAAAATTCGTGCGAAAGTACTCACAAAAGAGCGTAGATTAACGAGACCTTTTAAACCATGTACAAAGCTGCCCTCACAGAATAATGAACTGTATTCGAGAACACTCCACCCAGTGTAAGAGCGACAAAACTTGTCGAAGGGAAAACAACCCCGAATTTAGCAATCATTAAAGAGAAAGAACAATGCTTGTAGGAACTTCCAGTCCAGTAGTTTTGTGAACATTAATGAAGAAGTTATTCTGAACGAAACGGGAGTGATCACAACCAGGCACCAAGCCTACCACTCAATACTGAGTTGCCACCGAAGAGTGAGGGTACGGATACAAAGTGACATCCAAGTCAGTCACCCTTGTTACTGTTGTAAGAATCAAAATACAGCTAATCGAAAAAAATTTCACAAGCGGTAGTAAGTGTTACCATAATTCACAAATATAAAACCTGGTGAAACGTGCCAAAACATAAACCTGAAAACTTGTCCTCTTTGACTCTAGCGTCTCCAAGAAGACAAAAGGGCGAAAAATTTTACCGCATACATCCCAAATACGCCCGGATTGCTCCCAACTCAATGAATCGTTCAGTCATGCACCAGTGACAGGCTGTGAACACCGTTACTTAAAGGGTGACTATCGAAGACCCCACTCAGTGCTTGTACGCCTCTATTCCTTATGCCCAGGTATAAGTAAACGGGCCCGATAATATGGGCAGATATAAGCCCTAAAGATATTATCCTTTCACTCAGTGGCCATTCTCCCCGAACTCGGTTTTACATCCAGAGATATTAAACATGTCTGTATCTGCTTACTCTCAGTAACGTTAAAGGCACAAATATCGGCGTTTCTTCACCGAAAGTTACCGAGAAGAAAACGATCAAAATATGAAAAATGGTAAAGAGACTGCAAACCCGAGCTCGGAGAAAATGACCACCGTAGCCCGAGTAATCGGGCTAAAGGGCATGCCTATGGGAAAAACGCTTGTGGGGTCACTTCTCCAACCGCGAGACCTCACAGACGCCAGAAAAAAAAGGTAAAAATAGTGCCTATATGCTTAAATTTGTCGATAAACCCAACGAAACGATCAAGTATATATGGCAATCACGGTAACCAGGCCTCCTCCGCTCGTTCCTCTGGGCAAGTATGCTAAATATGGCCCACTTTAAAGCACAGTTCAGCCATGACTTTCCGCTGTCCAATGGTATGGAGCACGGAACTGTGCCCGTCCGTCCCAAAAACAGTCCTCGTTTTATTAATTGAAACAGCAAAGACTTTCTAGACTCAGGTCTCTCCAAAACCCCTTTCGAGTTGCGTTCTTTTCTACCTTGTGATGCATTATTTATACCGAATCGAGGGATAGCGATACACCTCTCTCTCGGTCCACGACCGATCATCTTGTTTTTTCCCTTTTTTCTTTTTGAACGCCACCCCGTGGAATAGAGCGATACTGCTCTCTCGGTCCGCGACCGATCTCTCTCTCTCTCTTTTTTTTAACGCCACCTTGTGGCACAGAGCGACACCGCTCTCTCGGTCCTCGAATTCAAGAATCTCGTCTTTTCGTAAAAAAGTTTTCAATTCACCCGCTTTAAGTGGGAGGGAAGCGAAATATGTAAGTTGTGTCTAATTTCTGCTCAGATTTACGCTTTTAATCCACTGTTGTGACTACATTTTTATCTAGCTAAGTTCATGTTGAAATAAGCTTAGCTGTTTATACGCAGAATTCAGATTGACGGCCTAGGAGAAGAGAAATCATGCAGGTATTTACTTTGTCTTCGCACTTGAAAAGTTTCAAGGTTTTTTATTTTTATTTTTTTTTAAATATAATTCTTTATTGAAACAAATTGATATTAATACAGCAAATTAGTTACTTACCTACATAATTATAATGTTACAACTAATATTACTAATACTAATAATATAATACAAAAAAAAAAAACAATATCACTAACAATAGACGGTAACCAAAAAAAAAAACGAAAAAAAGAAAAAGAACAAAATTCAAACAAACTAGAAATGTGGATGGTTATTAAAACTTTAAAGTTTCAATGTTTGTTCGAACTGATTAGTGAGTCTTTGAACTTGTGTAACATTTATTTACGCGACTTTTTGTATCGCGCCATTTGCTGAATAAAAATGATGTAAACGTGCTCGAGACAATCGAAACTCGGCATTTCAGTACTTCAAACTACATCAGATCAGTAGTCGGAGAAGTCCATCTTCTAAATCTAATAAATGAGCTATTACTATTTCTGTCTATATCTTTAATATTTGACATAAGTATTCATGGGCGAAAAAATAAAACCTGTGTAACCAAAACTTTGTTTACCAATTTCACCCGACGTAATTGCTTCCTTCAAGTATGGAAGAATCTGTTCATTGTTCTAAAGATAAGATCACATGCAAAACTGACTTGCATTTTTGTGAACTGTGATGAAAACAAGAAAATCTTTGCGTGTTGTTTCCCTCTCCGCCTCTTCTGTTGTATTCTACTGTCTGTAGTGCAATCTTAACGTTCTATATTTGCACGACTCAACCCAGTGCTACGAACAAAGGACAACGCTGTCTTATTTAAAGCCCACTGATCATTCGTTTTCTCTGCAAATTCCGAGTGTTGATATTGTTTCTAACGTTTTGTCGAAAATTGATGAAAAGAAAGCCACCGGTCTTGATATGATTCCGAGTAAATTGTTGAAAATGGCTGCTAATATCGTCGCACCCTCTCTTACCTCAATATTCTCAAAGTCTATTCTAACTGGGATATATCCAAACGATTGGAAAACAGCCAAAGTGACTCCACTTTTTAAAAAGGGCATTAAATCGGACCCTAACAACTACAGGCCAATATCTGTAATCCCTATAATTTCGAAAGTTTTTGAAAGAATTATTTATAATCAACTTTTCCATTATCTAGATGATAATAAATTGCTACTAGGTTGCCAATCAGGGTTCCGTTCTCTACATAGTACGCTCACGGCTTTGCTTGAGGCAACAAATGCTTGGTCAGTAAACATCGACAATGGCCTTCTAAATGGCGTTGTCTTTATTGACCTTACTAAGGCATTCGACACCATTGATCATGAGATCATCTTGCGTAAGATGTCATACTTGGGTGTCGATCAGGCAGCTATAAAATGGTTCTCGTCGTACTTAAGTGGCCGAACCCAAAGATGTAATGTCAGTGGCAAACTATCATCTGCTCGTACCCTCAGTTGCGGCGTGCCGCAGGGTAGCATATTGGGTCCTTTGCTATTTTTAATTTACATTAATGATCTTCCCAACTCCCTGCGGGGCGCCGTACCAAGAATGTTTGCCGATGACACCAACCTTACGTTATCTGCTAAGACGTTAACAGAGCTTAAGCTAGCTCTAACCCCTGAATTAAATAACCTTAGCTGTTGGCTGAAAACTAACAAGCTCAGTCTAAATGTTGCTAAAACAGAGTTAATGATTATTGGATCAAGACAAAGACTATCTGCCCAATGTGACGATGTAGAAATCAAAATTGATGACCAAATTATCAAGAGAGTCGATCATACCAAATCCTTGGGTCTTACCATAGATGCTCAACTCTCTTGGGGTAAACACGTTGAAGAGATTTGCAAGAAAGTCTCTTCAGCTATAGGCGCCCTAAAACGTGTGCGGCCCTTTATATCCAAAGAAACTGCAATTCAAATTTATAACGCTTTAATTATGCCTCATTTTGATTACTGCAGCCCCGTCTGGGACTGTTTGAGTGGGTACTTGAGTGATAAGCTCCAAAAATTACAGAATCGTGCAGCCAGAGTTATTACTAAATCACCTTTTGATGCGAGCTCAAACCACCTTCTCTCGACCCTCAGCTGGGAGAGGCTATCTCTTCGACGAAAGAAACAAAAAGCCTTAATGATGTATAAAACCATACATGACCTTGCTCCAAAATATCTACAAAGTCTTTTCTCTCAGCGTCACTCTGCTTACAACTTAAGAAACTCTGAGGGAAGGCTGACCCTGTCCAAACCAAACACCAATTATTTGAAACGAAGCTTCTCTTACAGCGGGGCCATGTTATGGAATAACTTGCCCAAAAACTTAAAAAACGCTGCATCCGTTGAGCATTTTAAGCGAAATATCAAGAAGGTAGCTGATATATCGGATTCCCACACGGCAATCATGTAAAGCAGTTGTAATTAGTTTTAGTTTTTAACTTAAGCTTAACTGATGATTTCCCGTGTTCAAATAAAGATTTACATACATACATACATACATACAACGCTCGTCCAGCCGTAGTTCGTAGTCCGTAGTCTCCGTATCTTAAACTCCCTACTGCTCTCTCGGTCCGCGACCGATCTCTCTCTCTTTTTTGTTTAAACGCCACCTTGTGGCACAGAGCGACACCGCTCTCTCGGTCCTCGACCGATCCTTTCTTTTTTAACGCCACCCCGTGGCACAGAGCGACCACGTTCTCTAGGTCCGCGACCGATCCCTTTTTTTTCGACGCCACCCCGTGGCACAGAGCGACACTGCTCTCTCGCTCCGCCATAGCCCGCGTAGCAAGCGTTTCCGTGCAGTTTAGGAGCAAAGAACGAGGAACGATAGTCAAACCCGGGCGAAAAAAATGGTGCAAGTGAAAGAGCGGGAAGGGGGCACTCCGTGGCACAGAGCGACCGACCGTCCGTCTCTCGCACCGCGACCGATGTTATTTATGTTTTTCCTAAAGGCACCGCGTGGCACAGCAACGCCACTCTTTTAGCCCTCGACCAAAACGTTATCTCGTCTCTTCTCTCTTATAACCACCATCTGATAGGCAAAGAGTCCTCGGTAAAAAATATCGCGGCACCACGTGGCACACTGGGCAATGCTCCCAAACTCGTGGCTCAAACTAGGTTCCTCTTTTCAAAAGGAAAGCCACGTCACCTGGCGACACAAAGACACAAAAGCTTAAGATTTTAACTGGCCGGTCCTCAACCAAAATGAACAAGTGTTCAAAAATATAAAATAACTGATTTTCCAAATATCCAAGAAAACAAGCACAACTACAATAACAAAATGGTGCACAACGCAAGATTGCAGAAAAAAAAAGAAAGACGTGCGAGAATAATAGCGAATAAATTACCCAGCACGTGCTTAAAGCACGAAAATAAAAAAACTGGTTTCCCAGCACTGGTCCAAACAAACTAAATGAGAATTAAAACAACCAGCAAAAAGACCAAACATAAGGCTCCCTAGACCAATGCAAATCCAACAACGAAAACTGAAAATACCTGGGTGTTCTGTCGAGTTTAGTAGATCAGACGTGGTGGAATTTTTGAAGTTCGAATGTCTATCATCTTCGGCTGCCGCTAAGCTTGCAAAACAGGTTGCGATGTCGACGAAGTTAAAGTCGAGCAAATAAGTGGCACGAGCCGAGCCTTGAAGAAGATGAAGAAACATTTCTTGGACCATTACTCGAGCATTCGACCTCGTTGGGACGGAAGCGCACCCGAAACGGTGAGGCGACTCCAACTAAAGTTAGTCAAACTGACAACTGTGAATAATTAACACATGCTTATATACTATGCGCGAAGTCTATTGAAAATTAATAAGGTATAAATAGGGGTTGCCTTCTCGAACCTCGAACGCAATGATTTTATAAAAATTATTTGAATTTTTTCATGTTCCGGAATATTCCGAGATGTTCCAGAATGTTCCGAGATGTTCCAGAATGTTCCGTGTTCCTGATTTTATCGACGTCCGTACCTACCTCCATTTCATGCAACTCCACATACAGCACTTTTTACTACACCCACGATCGAACCACAATTCAGATTTCACGATTGAACAAGGTAAGGTTGATAGCTATATTTAAGTTTTTATTTGATCAAACAAAGTTAATATACTGCTACGACAAGCGGCGACAAGTAGTTGATAGGAAGATCATTTAATTCGAGCATGATGATTATAGATAGCTTTCAATCAAGTCAGTATCATTCCTCAGTACGACGTACACATGTTTTAGTGGTACTGATGAGGTATAGCAACGTTAAATGCGCACAACACTTTGACTTAATCGCTCGTAACTTCAAAAATTACCGACGAAAGACGTTAATTATTCAGAATGAAGTGTTCCGAAACTGTGCATGTCGAGAGCATCAAAAAATCTTGCACGAAGGAGACAGGAAGTATATCAGAGCCCCGCTTATAAAATTTCTCTAAGCGGGTGGAAACTTAAGAGGGAGCGAGCTGAACTGACCTATCAAGAGCCTGGCACAGGCTAGTATGAGATCATCAGGTGTATGTTAAAGTGCAAAAAATTGAGATTACTGTAAATGTAGCTGTTGTCAAAACAGCACACATCATCAGGTTATCGTGGTTATAATTTCTCCGCTCCGAGCACAGAAAACAATTAGATGGTGCATTTTCGATGAAATATGTCTTGGTCATGACAAGCTTCATTTAAGTTACTCAGCTCATTCTCAACAGACGAGATGAAAGTGTTCTATTTCCCCAGTAACAAATGATGATTGTAAGAGTGGGTGAAATGAAAGCGAAAGTAAAACAAATCAAGAAATTCATTTGCATGTGCAAATTGCATTGCTCATAAGAAAACAAAGCCAAAAGTGAACAAAAGTGGAATGATTAAGTGAGAATGGTGATGATAAAACTAGATAATATGAGTGAGATCACGTTAAAATCAGTTCACAACTTTCATTGCGTGTTCTAGGCAAATGATCAGCCCTATAGGCCATTTTCAAAAATACCATAATTCTGTTTGTCTTCCCTGCAAAATGTTGCATAAGCATTGTTATGAATTTCTCTTAGGGCGATTGTAATTCCGAAGAGAAATTGAAAACAATGCTTATGCAAAATTTTGCAGGGAAATTTTTTTGTTTTGGTGTTTTTGAAAATGGCCTATCGACCTATTTGGCTAACTCAATGTTGTACTCAATTCAAACCCTTGGGAATAAAACATTTTGTTTCAGGAATTTCCATATCATTTAATTGTCATGAATGCCACATTATAATGCAAATACAGTAGACAAAACATCTTAACCTCGGGAGATTTGAATTGGGTACAACATTTGAGTTAGCCCGAATAGGTCTTTAGGCCATTTTTACAAACAAATTCCTCACAAACACTTAGAACGTTTTCGTCCAAGCGAATCGCCTGACAAAGACTTGTCGCAAACGTTCTGCAGGGCCCAGTTGCTCGAAGGCCGATTGGCGCTTAACCCAGGGCTAAGTTTAACCCGAGATTCTTTTTCTGTTGTTCAAAGGTATTTTTCTCAGATAATTTTCTCTTTTGGTTTTAAGAGCACCCAATCATCAACACGTTGACAAAAAGAATGAAAGTGAATTTACTTCTTAAGAGCTGTTGTCAGTAATTATCGAGAATCCGGCGCCATATGAAAAAATTCAATTTTTTTTATTTCACCAAAAAACCTTTTTGGTAAACTATTTTCAAAAACAACATTCAAAAGTTCCAGCGAAGCTCGGTTTTTGCGAAAAATGGGAAAGTTTAATACGGCCTAAACCTGGTCGAAGACCCAATGGAAATTATGCAAATTAGGGCATTTTCAAAACACTCGTACGAAAAAACGAAAGCTAATCTATATTTCATCTTTACGAGGTTTGTTGCATATTTCTCAAAGTTACTTTCAAGCTATATTTTATCTCGATCTAGGTTTTCTTTCTATATTCTTACACCCGTGCAAGGAAGGGAATGTTTCGTCATTTGTTGACACCGTGAATCTTACCATATTTCAGCACAGGCGGCCCAGACGTAGTGTGTGTCAATATAACACCATAACTAAGATAATTTGGTAAACTATCCATCCGAGAAATTTTAGTTATGACGTCAGCGTACGTCCGTCCGTACGGACTTTCCGGGTAGTGGAAAGTAGTCCGCATGGACTGTTGGGGTAGAGGAAAGTAGAGATTTTCTGGCGGGAAAGAGATCTGAGACAATGATCTGACCTAGTATGAGGTTTGATATAAGCTTACAGAACTTTAAAAAGCCCTTAGTCGATATTTTATCTCCGCAAATAGAAAGAAAAAACGTTCCGAAGAGTTCATCTTTGAAAACAGTAAACACCGGGAAGCCGGCTAAAAGCTTTAAGCTTAAGCTTGAAGACTCAGGATTTTTAGAGACGCTTTAATACTTGTCTTCGTGAATGAAAATTTTTGTCTCTGTAAATGTTTGTCCGAATTATATTTCTTTTATTGATTGTTAGTAGTCTCTTGCAATTTTAATCGCTTTGCCGTTTGTTTTCAGTCGTTCATAAACATTGCTTGCAGGAATACTAAAAGGGCCGCGTGTATCAAACGCTTTTTAAGATTACACATCGTTATAAAATTATTAAATAAATAATAAACAATAAATTCTTTATTATGTTGAAGCGTAACTCTTTTAATGTTCACTGAAAATTTGGCGCTTGTCAAAAGTGAGAACCGCCTGGCCGTATAGGTGATTTTGGAAATTTTTTGAACGGTTTTGCTAAAAGCCCACGCGTGCTTCGATGGTTCTGAATATTGAACGAGTGCAATTTTTCTTGAAAAATTGTGAAATACTGCATTTTTTCTGAGGTCTGTATGATAAAAACAGCGCCTCATATCACTGTTTCACCTCAGATGTGATGTATAAAAAGTATGAAATGTTGGTTTACACGCACCCAGATTTGTTGGCAAGATTTTGTTAAGTAAACTTGTCGAACGCACTGATTTGTTTTCCAAGAATTCGTTTTCCAGGGCTAATCTACTGTGATCAAGAGCCATTGTGGCTCTTAAGAGCGGATGTCACTAAATATCGACCAGAGGTCTACAAAAGTGAAAAATCGAAAATTCTAAAAAAAATTCACTAAGTAGCACTAGGTAAGCTATTAACATAAATGTAATTTTTACTTCGATCCAATAATTATTTTCCACGTACGGGGGGGTTATTGGTTTCGCGGCTCTCGGACCGGATTTTCCAGGCCCGAGACCATGTGTCACAAAAAAATCGTTTTAAAATTGAAATCCATTGTAATGAGGACAACAAATAACTTATTTAGAAGAGTACATAATTGCACGCATTTTAAGTGGTGATTTACTCAGTTTGAACGAAAGTGTAATATTTTGGAGATTTTTCATTATTTTCAATATTTTGAACGTTTTCGTTCAATGAAAAATGGCAAATTTCAAAGCCCTAAATCGTCGACTGGTACCTCGATTTCAGTAACGAGTCTTATACCACGTTAAAGAGCGTTATCTCTTCTTTCAAAATCTGTTTTCAAAACCATGGGCAACTCAAAAGAAAATTTTTGAGGCCAAAAGATACAAGTAGTACTTTTCTGAAATTTTGAGCTTTCCAGACTCAGCGGGCCGATGCTAAAAACTCAAAAAAATGCAATAAGAAATCAGTTTGAACAAAAGTGGTTTCATGTTATCAGCTATCAGAAACCAACACGTGTTTATCGAGCGATCTGATAAAATTTAAAGCCGTTTTCCAACAAGAAAAGCAGAGTTTAGCCATCTTCTGCTACCAAACGCACGAGTCACGTAATGTTGTCAAAGGGCAAAGCACAATAATAAACTTCAAAAAGCACAACGTTTCTGCGTCCAGGAATTTGCCATTAGCGGAAAGAACAATGCCTACGAGTGTATTTTTCATACCTTAGCATGGGTTTCCTAGATACTGGAAATAAAAAACATCAAGGACAGCATCAGCAAGAGCATCTTCGGCTGCTCTCAGACGACAGAGACTGCGTTACTTTTCACAGATTGTCCGCTTACCACCTGTTTTTGGGCTCGCATTTCGACGGAACGCTTGACATTGAACTGAATTTATCGGAAATATGCCACCACCACCATAAACACGAGCTTTTTTTCGGGTATTTGTCGTTTCTATACGAAAAGTTTGGGTAAGCAGATTCAAGCAAAAACTATTTGGCTTAAAAAATGTGTTTAAAAGCCCTCCCTGGATTTGAAGCAAAAAGTATTTCCTCGAAATAAGCTAAAAAATACCCAATTCACACGGTGAAATGGGTGATTTTGGAAGGATTATCGAATTCTTGCCTAACCCGAGGGATTTCCCAATTTCCCGTGATGTAGGATTAGGGGTGGGAAAAAAGCCCACAACCTGCTCCTGTCGTTGTGAATTTCCTCAAGATAAAAAATTTCAGTAAGAACCGAAGAAACAGCTTAAAGGAGGTGCACACACCTTGACCTAGCCAGGGAAAGGGGCTTCTGAATGAGCTAAACTGTCATTGATGCACGGTGCAATTAGTTAGACCTGTTACTATCCCCCGCGCAACCACAGGAACAAGTCCAGCCATTTGGGCCCGGGGGTGGGGAGTACTTTGAAGCGGTCCTGTCGGGGACTTTCGGGGGTAGGGGGCGGGGCAAATCGAAAATAACTTCTCTTTGCTTTTGTGAAGTACATCATTTCTCGCACGGTTGACAAGGTGACGGTGGACTCCGTAGCTGTGGAAAGGCCCTTTTGAAACATGTCCCGGGAACATGCAGGGCATCACGAAATTGACGTCAACACCTTGAGTCAACTCCATGAACAGGGAGAGGCGATAAGTCCCATCTTAAAAGATGCTTGATGTCTAGATGTGAATTGGCGCGGTCTGTCCGCAGTCATTTTTTATTTTGTATATCGGGACCATTTGACAGCGTACGAGTGAACCGTAGCGCAGTAACGAGCACTAACCCCATCCCATTGCCCTGGCGGTCAATAAATCATCGCCTTTTTCATTTTTTTAATGCGCGTTCGAGAACCTCCAAAGGGAATATTGAGGGTCTTTGTACAGTTACAGTTTATTTTACCAACAAAAAAGAGCAAAACAAAGCAAAAGACAAGTATACAGAAATACGCAGAAGCAATGTGGTGAGGAAGCCCAAAAAGAAATCATAAGGCTTAGCTCATCCCCTTTTCGTCCGTTTAGCGTCGAATAGGTTTCCTGGTTTTGGGTGGGTCGGTCGGTGGGGTGAAAAAAAATCACCAGAAATCTGAGAGCAGGAGGCCTGAAACACCAGCTTCATTGCCTTGGGGCCTGAAAACAACAAGACATGGTCACCAAATCGACACAAACTCAATATGGCGGAAAATGTGATGGTTAATTTCATTAAAAAAAGGCCCAGAAAGGGTAAAAAACAAAAAGGATGCACCACCGAACGTTTTATGCCTGGAAATGCTGTTATAATGCTCATTTTTTAGATTAAAAGAATTAATTTAAGTTCAAAAAAAGATAAACCTTGTCATTTCTTTTTCTTGCTTTTTTAAAAAATGCCAAAAAACTGGGTCTGTTGGACGACACTAAACGAAGAAAAAATTAATGTAGGTAATATATAGATTTAGCCAGGGCTAAAAGCGAAGCTCTGGTTAATAATACGTGTAAACAAAAAAATTAAATCGTGTAATGCTAAACGGGGGACGACAATGAAAATGGCTTCAAGACTAATAGATCTAATTAGCAGAAAAACAAATTGCACGTGCAGCACGCTTTTTTGTCATTCCCTTGCCATTGTTTTGCACGACTACACGCTGTTTTGTACGACTTCCAGTGTTCATGTTCGCTCTTATTTTTCACTACCGCTCATTTTCACCTCGCTGGCCGCTAGCATTTCTCATTTTCTCACTGCCGCTTTGAATTTCCATGTTTTTCCTCCTACGAATTTTCAATAACTCGCTCCAGCTCTTTCTCTGTTATCCACGTTAGTGTACGCATAAAAGGTAACGCCGAAAAAGACACGACTTTTTTCTTTCTAAAAGTCCGGACTAGGCTTAGCCACAAGTTGCTCGGCAACTTTTCGGCAACTTTTTAGAATTTTGGCAACTTTTAGAATTTTCGGCAACTTTGGGCTTTTTGAGGTTCTTTGAAGCCACTTTCTGCACTAACCTATATAAATATAAACACAAATGCAGCATATCACTGAGAATATTGGATTATGGCCTGTGTGGTAACGCCATAACGCCACTTTATTAAAGAAAATGCAAACAACTACTACAAAATAGAAATGAAAACGTCAAATAGAGTAAGCCGTGCCAGGGGGGCCAGAAAAAACCTAACCTAAAAAACCCCGTGAGGAAAAAGGGATAGAAAATCTGGGGCGGGCCAGGCACGACTTAAGTCCCCCGCCAAGACTACTAATAAACTAAATAATTGTAATAAACAAACGAAAACTAAATAGCAATAGTTTGAGCAACTTTTAAGCGATCACTAACGGTGTGCTTAATAGATCTGTTCTTTGAAGTGGCACATTTCCAGCCAGCATGCATATCTAGCAGATCAGCGGAAACACTCCGACAAGCAGGATTTGAGGCGGCACCAGACTTTATACTGTGCGTGCCGTAAAGAGTAATGTCACCTACAAATGGTTTAACAGATTTCTTAAATTCATCTCTTAGCGTTGAATATGAAACTCCTCTAGAAGCATGAAAACACTCCCTAGACTTAGTTTTAACGATTCGCCTAACGAGGGGCGAAGATGACTCACAAGTTGAAGGGAAAAGCTTAAGTAACCTTTCGGTGATAGAAACTGGGCAAGTAGCCTTATGAGACCTAGCTAGAAAGGGCGTATGCCCTTCTCTATACTGATCATTTTTGCGTTTAGGAATAAAAACTGACATGTACTCGTTGAAAATAGAGACATCTTTAACTGTCAAATTGCGAATTTCGTCGATACGAAAAAACCAGCAAAGCCATCCAAGAGGACGAAAAGAAAACGAATAACGGCAAGCGAACTACTAGAAATATAATATTCAGCGATCCTTAAAACTGTGTCAACGGATAAAGGCTCTTTGGGTTGAACAGGACGAGCAAGCTTCCTTCTTGCACCCTCCAAGGACGACTTAACAAGGGGGTGACCAGTAGGGCGTTCTACAATACCGGCCAGACTATGACCCCACTTAATACCATAAGCAACTGACTCTATAGGAGATATCCCCGTATTATTAGAAATAGAAACAGCAGTAAGTTCGCTGATAAAGAGAGCAATGTGCAGTGGCTTCGCTGGAATAACTGGAACGCCAATCTTAGAATCTGCCCATTCACGCCATCTGATCCAGCCAGATCTATACTTCTGCACGGTAGAGGGAGCCTTGGACTCAAACTGTAAATGGAGAAGGTCTGGAACAAGCTTGCGCAAGGATGGATCGGCCAAAGAATTCGCTTCACTCCAAATCCCGGATTGGAGAACATCTAAAAAATAAAATAAAAGTAGGCAGGAAAAGGCCATGCAGCACGGACAGTACTACAGCGTAAAAACGACATGTAATGAGAAACAACGACAAACGGAAGCCGAACTGGCTGGGCCCAGTAATGCTGTAAAAAAAAGTAAAAAATACAACAAAATAGCAAACATTCAATAAAACAAATGTAGACCAATAAAATAAAACATAAAATAAGGCCAACTGACGGCGCCAAAACAGGCAAACTGCGTGGTGAAGCGGACATCGAACTCCGAGCCAAGAAGACGCTGCCAAATCAGGCAAAAAATACACCGCCAAATCAGGCAAAAATACGCTGCCAAAACAGGCAAAACAAAGCTGCCAAATCAGGCAAAAATACACTACCAAAGCAGACACGATAACGGTGCCAAATCAGGCAAAAAAATAAATAATACCAAAACGAGGCTAACAAAAGATAAACCTAAAACACCGACAATAATGAGCTGTAAGGGGAGACAAAAATGGGAAAGCTCACCTAAAATCTATCCGCAAAGCTAACATTTTAAATTTCGGGCAGCCTCTGAACACCGACGGACGCGCTTTGTAAATCTGCTTCTGTCCTGGACCCTCCAGCAAGAGGTCTTCAATACAAGGAAGCTCAAACACTTCTTTAACAAAAGACTTGAACTGGGAGGCGTTGTCGTGCAAAAAAGGCCAAAAATAGGCCGAAGGCCATCGTGGAACGATCAAAGTGCCGTAACCGGAGCAGGACGAGAGAGCCCTAACTGAAGGCACAATGGCACCGACCGGAGGGCAAACCCAGTTATTCTCATGTCGCCAATCCTGAGCCAAGGCGTCCACACCGCTGCAACCTGGGGAAGCAAATTTAGAGTTGAACCTCGGAAGCTGGGCATTGTAATAGGACGAAAAGCGATCAATTGTGTGAGGGCCCCATTTAGCGTCGACAAGTCGAAATACCGAGGGATTGATGGACCAGTCGTCTGTATCAATAAATCTGCTAAGAAGATCTGCTCTTTCATTAAGAGACCTAGGGATCCACTGGGCTTCGAGAACGATGCTGTTGGCAAGACAAAGATTGAAAATATCCATAGCCAGGGCCTGGAGGTGAGATTTGGAGCTTCCGATAGCAACTATTCTGGCGGTGGCCTGATTATCAGTGAAGATTTTAACTCTCTTGTGTTTCAGTTGAGCCACGTAAGAAAGCAACACGTAAAAAATTGCTTTCAGCTCGCGAAACGTAGAGCTTTGGCCGATATCCTCGCTCTCCCACATGCCGCTAACGACGGAGCCGTCTAAAGTAGCCGAAAATCCTCCGAACGCAACGTCGCTAGCATCGGAAAATACAACGGTATGCGTAGCTAACGGTGGCCTAATAGAATAGCCGTTTAAGCAGTCGATGTTGCAATACCAAAATTTCAGTTCTTGTAAAAGGCTCGGAGGAAAATGAATTATGTCATCCCAAGCCGATCTGGTTTCAATGGCGAAGTACATTTGTCTGGTCAAAAGGACGAGAAATTGGACCAACAGATAACGCAGCTGAAATGATAGTGCCTGCTATTCTCGCTAACTCGCGAAATGAAGAGAATCCATCCTGAATCGCAGAATCTAGCAAGCCTTTAAGCTTGAGAACTTTCTTCTCGGGAATCCGGAAACACATTAAAATAGTATCAATAACGAAGCCTAGCCATTCGCCAATTTGAACTGGATCCCAGTGAGACTTTTGCTCGTTACAAAGAAGACCAGATGAAGAGAGCTCTTTACGTTGAATTAAGCTAGCTGCCAAGGCAGAACATTTGTCTGGTCGACTCCCGAAACCATCGTCCAAATAAATGAAACTGTTGTGTCCCATAGAACGCCAACGCCTAACTAACGGGCGCATTAACTTGGTAAAACAAAAGCAAGCGCTACTTAACCCGAAAGGCAGTACTGTAAAGGAAAAATATCTGACAACGCCAGAAAAAGGCCACGCGAAACCAAGGTACTTTTGGTGGTCGAGACAAATATCGACATGGTGGTAACCGGACTTAAGGTCCCAAGAGAAAAACTAGTGTCCTTCATCGAGAACTTGAGAAAGCGATCGTAAGTCCTCGTACTTGAATATAGGTTTTACTAAATAATTGTTTACGTGTCTCAGATCGATAACCAGGCGAAGCTTCTTCCCAACAGCGACTGTCAAAGGATTAACACAATACGGGGGGAATTCGTGCTCAACAATGCAGCCGTTACTTAAAAGCTCGCTAATAGCATCAGCGACAAATTCCGGATGCTGAAGAGCTGATCTATTGTTCTTCAAAAAGCGCTGCGAGGGGTACTCGGCAAACGGCAATCTGTAACCGCGCCTAATCATATCAAGGACAAAATCTGGTGCATCTAAAGTCTCGACCCAAAAGTTAAACGAAGATTGCAAGCGACCTTTCACGCCACTGCTTCCGCCTTTCGCTCTAAACTCGTCGCCACAACAAGACAATAAATGAATTAAATCACACTCAACTTCATCACAGGTCGACGAGTCGCCATCTTATAGTCAATCGCGTCGAGAGCTACTCTTCGAAGAATCCGCAGGCTTCAAGCACGTGGAACTCAAATGACCAAAATGCCCGCACTGAAAAAAGGGGAACACATACAGAAAAACACGAAAATAAAATCCATAACATAAAAATAAAAGAACAGTGTTGTAGCGTGTGGCGTTGCAGACCCGAAGGAAGAACATACTGACTGACAGCAATTTATATATGAAACGCAATTAACACGTATTACGTAACTACTGAACACTTCATTGAAAAACACAATGAAAATACCAAATTCAGAACGTGCAGAAAACAAATATCTGCTAAACTTCGTACCGCAGATATTTTGATATTCTGCACTAACCTATATAAATATAAACACAAATGCAGCAAATCACTGAGAATGTTGGATTATGGCCTGTGCGGTGACGCCATAATCGACGAAGGAAGAAACAAAGATAGTAAAGCGAAAAAGTGCTGGGTACTTATCTTAAAACAGGGGCCCAAACGACTTGCTGGTCTAGCCTCCGGGCGTGAAACCAAATCGCTGGATGCGTATCTTGACGAAGTCGCCCGAGATGTAGAGGCGGAGCCACTGCCTTTGTCGCCAGAACGGGCACGACGACGTTTTTCCTTAGTGACCTTTCTCTCAGCTCTCCTGTCGGCCCGGTAAATTCTCTTCTCATCATCTGAGTCAGAGGCGAGTTCGTCGGATAGATACTCATTGACCGTCGCCCATCCAAACTCGCTCTTGTCGGCTAGCTTTAGTGCTTTAACACGCTTGGACACTGATTCCGTACCTGACTCCAAAGCAGCCTTAGCTTTTTCATAAGATTTGTGCTTCAGTGCGTCGGAAGCTTCGTCTAGCTTGTCCAGCACCTGGAGGGAATGGTCTAACTGCTGCTGGTTACCCTTTCTCTTGCACGTGTATTGCTCGCGACGCGCCTTCTTAACAGCTTGCTCAACGGACGAACTGTTTTCCTCTGAAAACGCTTGGAAAAATCGGTAAGCCGAGATTCAATGACCTGTGTAAGGTTGTCGGTTAAAGAACCTATAGAACGAGTAACGGCAGCCTGTATAGCAGCGCCAATAGAAGAATCTACGACTTCAGGGTTTGGACAAGAACGAACATTGCTGTCCTCCGCGTCACTCATGTTAAACAGAACAGTATTGTAGCGTGTGGCGTTGCAGACCCGAAGGAAGAACATACTGACTGACAACAACTTATATATGAAACGCAATTAACACGTTTTACGTAACTACTGAACACTTCATTGAAAAACACAATGAAAATACCAAATTCAGAACGTGCAGAAAACAAATATCTGCTAAACTTTGTACCCAGATATTTTAATATTCTTCACGTTTTGAGCCACATTGGTCAGTTTTCGATAGACATTTATTCAATTTATTCTAAAATACAATAATTAGGGCCTAAGGCCCCCCCCATGGGTTGATTTTTGTGATGCCTTATCACGAGGTCAGCGGTATCACGTTGCACGTTTTTCAAGATGGCGGACAATTACCATGTTTTGTTCATGTCATTCTGATAGACTATTTGTTGATCAAGTGAAATGGAAAGAACCTCTGATATTATCATTGGACTTTGACAGATAAAGTTTTGATAAGAAGCAATGTGCGAATTTTTAATCCTTAACACCCAAAAAAGGCACGAAAAGCAGAAACATTTTGGCAACTTTTCGGCAACTTTTTGGCAAATTTTAGACACTTTTATCGGCAACTTTTTTGGGATTCATCGGCAACTTGTGGCTAAGCCTAGTCCGGGCGGCCATGTGATTTCCTTCCAAATAAAACCTTGAGTAGCATTTGGGTTCCCATACCTGTCGATTGAGTTATTGTACATTGGTATGCCTGTGGTGAGGACGGACGGTCGCTCGCTCGCTCGCTCGGTGTACGGTCACGTGATTACCAAATTTTCTGGGATGGGTAGATTACCACATTTCCTTAGCGATGGGGCTTCGCGCGCGGGTGGAGCTCCGCTATTAAGCTCCCTTAAAGTATAAAAGTATAAGTTTACAAGGACAGGATCGAACGTATACTGAGTAACTAAATGATAAAAATTTGATCAAAATTAAATGAAAGGCTAAGAGTCTAAGCGCTGTCTGATAACGAAACGGTAAACAAGAAGTGCTGCCTGTCATTTAATAGAGGCGTGAAATACTGGGTGGACCACATCCTGAACTCCTGCGAAAACCGCAAGAGAGGAACGCGCAGGGCTAAGGAGACTAAACAGGGGCGTAGCTACTTGTACGCACGGTTCGCACGTGCGTACCCGAAAACGTTGAGGAGAAATTAAACAATAGAATGAAATAAACATAACTAAAAAAATCGGTTTCCAGAGAAGCGACGACATTAATTGGAGAACCGAATCTTGGATGATTTATTTATATAGCAAGCTTGATGATGTAAAGCGTGAACGCGTTCTTTTCTCCACGCCCTTTCTTCGGAGTCAGACGAAGTAGGGCACAATTAAGTCAATGTGTGGTGCTTTTGTCGCTCAAAACTAATGTGACAAAAAGATGTAAAAAGAGTCATTTGTAAACTAAAGTCGGAGGTACTACAAGCTTGATTTTTAATAGCTGAATTAATGATAAACGGTTGACGTCAATGAACATAACAAGCTGACAGAATTAAAGAATTTTAGAGGTTGTGCCATTTCATAAACAGCAAAAATGCTTTTGCTAACAACCGTTAACCCCACCTTTAATAAAGGCACGTTAAAAAAATGTTGAGATTTGGGGGGGGGGGAGGAGGGGAACACGATGTAGTAAAAATTGGGCGTACCTCCGGAAAAATCCTGACTACGCACCTGCTAAAGCCTGAAACTGAACAACAGGAGTCTTGACGAAACGTCCTCAGTTATCATCTGTCTGGGGTCGTATTTTCAAGGAAGCGCTGATCAAGAATCACTCATGACGAAATGAAAACTCCTCGTAGCTTCCAGCGAAAAAAGGAGTGACAACAGTGGTAAGCGGTCGTTCTGTGAAATGTAACGCAATCTTTGCCGTTTACGATCTTTCGGCGCTTGGATTTAAAACGTTGTTGTTTGATATGTTCTCCCGTGTGGATACTTGACATTTCCATGGAAAACACCATGCTAAGGTACGAACAACAGACATTCACAACATTGTTTTGTACGCTAAAATCTCGTTTCATGGACGTAAAACGTTTTGAATTTTAAGACTTTTTAATATTAGTGCTTTGCCCTCCCTTTGACAACTTCACGTGGCTGGTGCACTTGGCAGGAGTTGACAGCTTAAATCTGCCTTTCTTGATAACAAACGGCATTGATTTATATCAGATCGCTGTAGAAACACGTCTTGGTTTCTGAAAGCTGATAACATGAAACCACTGTTGCTCAAACTGATTTCTTATTGTATTTTTCCGAGTTTTTAACATCGGCCCGCTGAGTCTGGAATTCTCAAATTTCAGAAAAGTACGACTTGTATTTTTTGGCCTCAAAAATTTTGTTTTGAGTTGCCCATAGTTATGAAAACAGATTTTGAAAGAAGAGATAACGCTCTTTAACGTGGTATAAGACTCGTTACTGAAATAACTCATTTTTTTAAACTCATTTTGTTAGCATTCGCGGTGCGCGGTCTGTCACGCGTTCGCTGTCGTGCGGAGTACCACAGGGCTCCGTGCTTGGACCGATTTTATATCTGCTCTATACTTCCCCATTGGGGGATATTGTCAGACAATACAACATGGGTTATCATTTCTATGCTGATGATACTCAGTTGTATCTGTCTTTCAATTCTCTCAGTGGGAATGATCAAGCTTAGTCTGTCTCTCAGGTTGAATCTTGAGTTAGAGATATCGACCGTTGGATGTCTTGTAACAAACTTAAGTTGAATAGAGACAAGACGGAACTGCTCGTTATCAGGTCAAAATATCGGCCACGCCCATCTTTAGATAGTATCCTGGTTGGTGATCATCGTGTTGAGCGGTCTGACAAAGCTAGGAACATAGGAGTTGTTTTTGATGAGACCTTGTCACTGGATAAGCATGTGAGTTCCGTTTGTAAATCTGCTTTATTTCACCTTCGGAATATTGCGAAGATTAGAATGTATCTGACTTCTGAGAGCACAAAGACCCTCGTCCGTGCTTATGTTACTTGTCGACTGGACAATTGTAACTCGTTGCTCCTCGGGTCACCGGAGTATATTATTCAGAAGCTCCAGCGCGTTCAAAACTGCGCTGCACGCCTTGTAGCTGGGCAACCTAGGGCTGCGCACATTCGCCCCGTCCTTAAGGAGCTACACGGGTTACCTGTGGAGCAGCGAATTACTTTTAAAGTATTACTGTTAACTTTTAAAGCTCTCAATAATCTGGCGCCTCCGTATTTAAGTCAACTTATAGTCCCATATAGCCCTACAAGAAATCTTAGGTCAGCTAGCAAACATTTATTAGAAGTACCGAATGTGCGTCTGAAGAGCTATGGGGACAGGGCCTTTTCGGTCGCTGCCCCAAAGCACTGGAATGATATTCCCTTAGACATTAAATTAAGTGGATCAGTTAATGTTTTTAAATCTAGATTGAAAACTTATCTTTTTAGACTCGCTTTCAATTGACTTTTTGTTTTAGTGCTATTGTTGTTAGTTATTTTCTTTTTTTTTGTAAAGCGATATAGAGCTTTTGTATATACCGCTATACAAATAAAGTTATTATTATTATTATTACCAGTCGACGAATTTGGGCTTTGAAATTTGCCATTTTTTCATTGAACGAAAACGTTTAAAATATTGAAAATAATGAAAAATCTCCAAAATATTACACTTTCGTTCAAACTGAGTAAATCACCACTCAAAATGCGTGCAATTATGTACTCTTCTGAATAGGTTTTTTGTTGTCCTCATTACAATGGATTTCAATTTTAAAACGATTTTTTTGTGGCACATGGTCTCGGGTCTGGAAAACCCGGTCCGAGAGCCGCGAAACCAATAACCCCCCCGTACGTGGAAATAATTATCGGATCGAAGTAAAAATTACATTTATGTTAATAGCTTACCTGGCGCTACTTTGTGAATTTTTTTGAGAATTTTCGATTTTTCACTTTTGTAGACCTCTGGTCGATATTTACTGACATCCGCTCTTAAAATGTGATCGAAGATGATTGCTGTTTTTTGGGTGTACATATAAGGCTATCAACTCGATGTAAGATTTTTTTTTTCACTAAAAAGTCACATATGTGCCCTAAAGTAAAATGTTTTGTGGATTACAAGTTTATTGTTTGATTTAAATTATAAATTTATTAATGGGAGCTTCGCTTTTAGCCCTGGCTAAATCTATATATTAATATTCACATGGACAAAATGGTATGGGTCGTCGAAACTCCCATGAATTAAAATAGTCCAAAAGTCAAAATATAACAAAGCAAAGCTAAGATACCTTTAACTGAACGTCTCATTCTTCTTCCTGGCTGGTTAAAGTGGCATTTTGTTGAGTTTTGCAATCGTAGGTACTATCCACTAAAGAAGAATTAAAGGCTGGCTACAAAACAGACGGACCATCTCCACGTGCCTCCACGTGAAGCGCTATAAATTTGAGAATAATCAACAAATCCGCTCCAAATTGCCATCGGCTAATCTGCAGGTAACGTGTGCTCCGGTTTCTTGCTCGCTGGCTCCACAAAACCCATCGCAACTGCACGATAATCGCTCGCTCATCAACAAACACTGTTGACCTCTATGCTAAGCCATGACCGCAAACTGGCTGGGTTAATACGCGACGTGAATATTCAAGTTTAGCGACCGCGTCCGCGCGACAATGCAACACTTGCTATGGGAGGGATGGTACTACTGCTTCTAGGTCAATCAATCGGGAAAGTAATATTGAATCCCTTGTAATTTTCAATCACCGAACAGTTACGAATTTTATAGCGGAGCTAAAAAAAGTGAGCGGCAGTGGAAAAAGTGAACAAGAACATGTGCCACATTTCCTCCATAAAACGTGAAAACAAGGAAGCTGCTGGATGTTTCACGTTGTCGTCAGGCAAAACAACGGCAAGGAAATGTACAAAAAAGTGTGCTGCAATTAGACCTATTGTTGTTTTTCACAGTTCTGGTCAAGGGCACCCAACGACTGTTTTTTGTAAAATGTCTGTTCGGAGAAACAGAAAAATTTTGCCTAGAATTTTCTTTTACTAGGCTAAGAATTTCTAGATGACCATTCCATTCATGTACAACTTTCGAAGCTCATCTAATCATGCTAATAAGTTCCCTACTGTCAGTACCCCTGGTGTCTAAAAGTACACACGAGTGACCACGAGTGAGATTTCACCAAAATATAATTTGTCTATTATATTGACATCATTATTACGTCACTTTATTGAAATAAAACTCTTTAACCGGAAAGAGGTTATTTCTGGAGATTGAATAATTAAACAAGAACTTGGAGTTTGTTTACTTTCACCAAGGGCGGGTCCTGGACAAGGTGAGACCGGGGGAATAGTGTAAACCCTTCAATTCCCCTCCTTTCCTGGCCTTAGTCTGTCAAAAAGGTTACTAAATGCTATCGCGTTTCTCCCGGTTCTGACAAATTGAAAATCTTGCGCTCCTGACCTCTCTCGTCCCAGAGTAAAATAAAATACTGACTCGACAAAACTGTTAGAAAAAATTGGGGTTGACTAAAAGCTTCAAAGCAACTTTCACAGTTGTAAATAAACCAGGGACCATTTGCATACATTTTTACGTTTGACTTAAAAGATAAGCCCGGTAAATCTCATTGTTTTCTTAATACGTCTGAATTTCCTTTATGCACAGCTCGGATGATCCGCATGTGATAACCCCAATGGGGTGGGCCTGATCCCAACCCACCATCTCGGCCTTTACATCCAAAAAAATCCGCAAGAAATTGAACGATAGTATGAATTTATATAATCACATCACGCATCACCAGTAATTCCGGGATGTTGATATGCATTTGAATTTGAATTTTTTTTTGGGTAATGTTCAGAGTAATAACAGATTAGTACTTTAAATAAAGATGCACGCACTTGCGTTTCCTAACCAGGCAGCTAGTGACAAATAGCATCTGGCTCCACACAATACCCTCAACTTGATTCGGTAGTCAAGGGGCGTAGCCAGGTTTTTTCAGAGGTAAGCACAACTCTCCAAATTGCTTTGCATTCTTCCCCCCCCCCCCCTCTCAAAAATAATAAATAAATAAATTCCTTGATTAAAGATTTGGTTACGTTGTAAGCCTAAGAGTTTTTTCTACACATGAAATGACATTAGCAACTTTTAAAATACTTTGTAGGGTGTTTGGGTCCATTGACTGATGCACGTCAATCATCTATCATACAATAAGGCTACATACTTTTCCGGATTCGTTACTATATTCTGCTAATGGGTTCGTTTCGTCGTACGTTTTTGAGCAGATGCAGTGCGTGGATCTGAATTGAAAAGGTGCCGATTTGGTCAAGTCTCTATAGATCTTGAATCCAAAACATAAATTGAATCCGATGGCTTGTAAATTCGCAATTTTGCAGTGTAAACAATATGTCCAACTTATCCGGATACTTTTCCGCATTTGATCATACGAGTTTGCAGTAAAACCAAAATGCAACTGTCAGTTTCATGAATATAGGGCGCCTTAGCAACGACGACGGCGAGGGCAACGAAAACGTCACCAGCTATCAAAATGAATGCGCGTTTTTTTTTTTTAACTTTTATTTCAACTCTCTTAAAATGGCAAAAATAGGTGAACTTCCCTACGGAGTTTGTTGACCGCTCCCAACAAGTTCGGACTCACAGAAGAAATCGAGTTTGTCCCTGGTTTACGTCCTCCAAACAACGTGGCAAAAGGAAATTTACGGTCGTGTTCGTACAGGTTGTAAAGAAAAGCACGATGGACGTAAGAAATTTCATTTACTGTTTGGGCTCATTGATGTCACCGTCACCGTCGCCTTCGTCGTTGCTCCCAGGATTTATCTATGTGGGTAAACGGTTAGGAATCCGAACACCTTTTTAGTAAAAACGCCTGCCATCTTTTCACTAGATATACAGGTATATGTTATTCAAGATTCATTCCATTTGGGTGGAGAGGGAAAAAACAATCCGTTGTTTAGAAAAAAATATATTTCAAAGAAACAACCACAGTTGAATGGATTGAAGCAAACTGTGCTCTTAAAATAAGTTTCTTAAAATATTCTGCTTTCTTTTTAGAATTAACTTTTTATTTTTATTATTTATTCATTACATATCGTGCGTACAGGTAGCTACACCCCTGACTGATATATAAATACAATCGTACTTAAAAATTATTAATATCAATATAAGAATCAGTAAAATAAGTTTTCACATAAGAGAAGAAGCTGATAAGCTGGTGGACTTCAACTAAGTTAACTATCCTGACGATGCAAGATTTATTTACAATAAGGCTTCAAAAGTATCATATCAATATCAGAATCTCTAAAGTAAGTTATCAAAGCATTCTTAAAAGATGAAAGACTGTCTTTCTTTTTAATATCATCAGACAGTCTCTTCTATACCTTTATGCCACTGACGCTTAAAGATCTTCCCGCTTCGGTGATGTGTCGAAACTTTGGGCACAGGAAGTTATGATGGCCATGTCTCGTCTCTCTGCCGTGCACTGATTTGCTCGTAACAATAGATCATTGATATATATGGGTGATTCGCCTTTCAATGCCTTATAATGTAGAACACACTTATTTATCTTAGCGTCATCATAGAACGGTAACCACTTGAGCTTCTTAAAATTTTCTTCTGTCCTTGATCTTGAACCTACACCAAGAATTATTCGCTTAGACCTTTTCTGTAGTCGCAAAATTCTCAATCGAATTTCAGAAATGTGTTAGCGTTACATTTTAAGGTTAAATTTGTCCAGCTATTTGTGCAGCGAGTTCTACGGTCAAGATTGACTTCAAACTTGCAGTTATAAAACTAGAGAGCTCTGCGGCTTATTTGCTGAAGTTAGAGAAACATCTGTCTTCGGGTTTAGAAGTTATTGACATTTTGTTGTACAAATGTTGTTTTAAACAGATGCCCATATCTCAAACGTTTTTATACCTACAAGAAAAATAACAGTTTCTTAAAGTTCGACCATTCTTTATTAAGGAGGCCAAAAATCATAGAAATCGGTTTAATCCGCCCTGCCGAAAAACGCGATTCAAAAACATACCCAACGAGCATATGTATAGGTTCGGGCCACCTTAACAGAACGTTCGTTAACATATAATCTTCGTCTGACCTTGTAATAGCCTGAATAGTTGCTGTAAATACCCATTAGTTAAAGAGAATGACCATACATACATAGGTTATACAAACAAATACGAACTTCAGTGAGCAGTATCGAGGTGAGCTCTAAGTTTCCGAGTCCTTTAGAGCTGAAAAAAATGAAACCATCCATCCACAGTTAAAAGAGCTGGATAACAAAAAGCTTTTGTTGCTTGTTAAAAGAAAATAACCCAAGCAAAGCCTTGTTTCAGGATAAACGTCATGGGCTGTGCAAGAAACAGGACTGTTTCCTTGGTTGTCTTGCAATAGTGACATGACTGCATGGTAAAAGAACAAGTAGAAAGAAGAAGTCATTTTCTGAAATATGACATTTATTTTCTCGGGCTCCCATAAGAAATTTTCTCTGGTGTTATTATAGATAACTAATTACATCTTTAGCCCTTGAAAAAATGTAAAAAAGGAGGCAATATGTTTTAATTTATTCTGGTACAAGGTTTTTGTCCACTGAAAATTAAAATTACTGAACTTCATGATTGATTACCTCTTAATGACATTTTCTCGCAGAAAATGTCAATTTCATCGAAAAGCTTAGATGCAGTATGTTCGCAAAGATCCTCGACGAAATGGGCAAATAATGGAAGCCGCTAATCTGTGCATTGCGTGATAAACGTGTGCAAGTGACAAGCTGAATGTAAACAAGCAGCACAAGCAGACAAAAAAACAGCCTTCAAGTTATTTTCTATCGTACTTGTTGTTGCTTTTTGTGATAAAGTGATTGCTGCGATAAATTTGTTGAATGTTTAGTGCTCTTCTTAAGGACCCAGGAAATTAACATGGGAATAAAAGCAATCAACCATAAACAAACAATCTGAGAAAACAATACTGTAAGTTATATATTATCGTCGTCTCTCTTCAGTCAAAAGAGTCCCCTAGATCGCGGTAAAAGCCATTTGTGCGGGTGTATGATCCCTACCTAATCTTTTGAATCACCTGTAGCTTTGGTATCACCAGGTCTTCCCCTTCTTCCCCGGACACACCTGAACCCTTCTACTTGTCCTTTAACCATGCTGTCATGTCACTATCGCAAGACAACAAAGGAATCATTCCTGTTCCTTGCACAGCCCATGATGTGGCACCGGACTGGTCATTTACCCCTCCATCGTAAAATTACCCTGAAACAGATCGCTTTCTACAATTTCGAACACACCTGATGAAAACGACAGAAATTCCCGCGAAACGGGAGAAGGATTGGATGGGAACTCGGTCCAGTCCCCACACTCTCCAAGTCCAAAATGGCGGGCCAGTTAATATGATATAACTAGCAGTAATCATAGATTAACGAGTGCGTTCGAGTTTTCTTAGCTCCAGAATAGCATTTGTGTCGTCAAGCATTATTTCAAAATCATGGAAGAGATCATGAATTAAAAGTTTAACATTCCAATTACAATTTTAACAATTAGGCTTAAAATTTCAACATACCGTAGTTAACTTCGATAGAGTTAAAAACTTTCTGAAAATCAATCAATCGGTTATACTTATTATCAACTTTAGAAAATAATAATTTTGATCAAAGTGAATGTAACACTATTAATTCCAGTTAAATAGCATCGTCAACACGTCAAAACATTCGTAAATTTTGTGAGACTTGGAGAGAGTCTCTAAATATGTTTGTTAAATGGAGTCTTCAGCCACCTGCCTACCGTAAGCCGAATGTTGACATTCTTTCTGCGGTAACATAACTACCGCTTACTTCCATCGGTACCTCGCGTTTTGGTTTCTCATTAGCAGCTTTAGATTTTTGGTAACTGTCTCCAGCAAAGGCAAAACAAGTAAATATACAGATTAGCTATAATATAACTATTCGCGACATGTTATGAGCTGTAAGCAAAGTTGCTTTTTCGAAAGTTCGGGGACATTTTGACGTTTGTTTATTTTAAATCATGTCTTGTTTCATAAAGGGCACTCAGCTATGCAGATGTTTTGCTTTTAACCAAGTAGAATTAATACTTCAGAGAAAAATCAAAGTTAAATATTCTGAGAATTAACTCAACATTCCCCCCCAAAAAAATCATTCAAGTCAATAAAGTAGAGGATACCCAGGTTTCTATTCCTAAGTAGACAAGTTGAGCTTCTAGGCGTTAAAATAATAGACTTAGTCCTGCCTGTCTTACATTTTTACAGCGACGTAACGAAATTTGAAGCAATTGTCAAAGGAAGAACGCGGTTGATACCACATCCTTTTCAGATTTATTCCATTTTTTTACGCGTTGTATCAACTAACCTGTGATTTGGCGTCCTCCTTCCCTTTTTCTTTAGAAGGCGAGAAGAAAAGGTTCCTTTTTACCCTCGCAAGTTACGTTGTAAACAACTCCATTCTTCATCTAATAGCCGACTAAGATCCATTCCATTTCTCAATTTTTCACGCGATCATTTGCGCTCCATTTTGGGAATCATTAACGTTCGAGGATCATTTGTGGTACCGTGTACACTATGGAACTTTCCAGTGATAATTTCTACTGTCAGCGTTGAAACAAGTTTTCCGTTCAAGCATACGATGTTTTGGCAAAATCCCCGAACTTCACTTTCAAAATACATGTATACAAACTTCAACAATCATTTGCAACCTTGCTTGATGATTTTCCTGGTTTTGTTGACTTTTTCGGCATACCTCCGCTCGCCATGCACAGGGAAATTGATACACGTACTAGGTTTCGCATTACTCCTCTATTCTGATTGGCTGTTGAAATTAGTTTTGACAAAGTGTTATTAAATGGGGCAGCATTTAGAAAAGCGAAGTTATCCGGCAGGCGGAATTCACGCCGGGTCAGCTGCTTGCGAAAAGTAGTCTGGGAATATGCAATTTTCATCGCATGTGTTTTGAATTTTCGATTTAACGATTTTTACGGGTGGTAAAGTGACGTCATAAGATTTGCAGTTAAATTAATTTTCGACTTTTGACACACAAAGTAAGTAACTTTGAAAAAGCACGCAGAGATGAGTTCAAATGTGAAAAAGTATTTTCAAAGGTCTATTGGTTGAGAAATTATTGAGCTGTGAATTTGGAATATGTCCCTATTTTGTTACTATTTTTAGAAACATTGTCGATCTTTAGCCATTTCTTTACAAACAGATGATCTTTTCAATTTTCTTTAAAATGTAGGTTTACCTCTGAGTGGTGTTTCAAGATTGCTTACTTCTGATTTCAAAAGTCAAAAATTAATGTTTGCTCTCAATTTGATGTCATCTTTTTCCCGCCGGAAACCGAAAACTCAAAGAAATACGATTTTTTAGGAATACCAAGATCTATTTCCCTGCAAAGTGTCAGCTCAAAGGGATTAAAAAATTCCAAAACTAGGTTCGAAGAGATCACTTTTAGTTTCCTTCTGACTCAGGTTGATTGAATACTATGATAATTGAATGAATTAATAAGTAACAGGGAAAATTGTATGATGTAAAATGTGCAAACTCTCTTAGATTAAAAACAAAATTTGCCCCCTAATTTACTGTACCTCCTGTGGTTTACTTGCTATTACACCTTAGTCTGCACTTTTTGCTTCATATTTCCTTTGAGCAAATTTGGTGCAAATCCAGTGGGAGTTGAGGGCTCGAATCACAATTTTGACCCACTAAACCGAACAATGTTCAGGTCTCTCCCTCCTAGTATCTTGCCTTTAAAATTTCTCGCATTGACAAGCCACCTCAATTTTCAACCTCATCCCACAACCCGCGAAACCTTTGCTGGACCCCAGATTAAATGTGATATGTTTTTTCTCAATTTTCAGGTGTCATTAAAAAAATAACTACATCCGCGTAATTTACTATCTATTTTGTACGATAACAATGGAACCTTTCTTCGAAAGAGTGGCAGCAATTGTCACTTGTGCCATTTGTCAGAGCTCCTTTACAGAACCCAGAACACTTGCATGCTTCCACACTTTCTGCCATCACTGCCTGCACCAACACATTTCGATACGAGAACAGAATGGAAAATTTTTTTGCCCTACTTGCAGGCGAGAATTTAGAACGCCTTCAAAACTCGAAGATTTGAAGAGCAATTTCTTGGTCAATTCTCTACTGGAAGTTGTCGATACATCAACGCCCAAAGATGATGGAAGCGGGATCAGTTGTTCCAATTGCAGTAAAGTGCGGACCGAGACAGGCGTTTGTTTTGACTGCGGGTTATTTATGTGCAGTGATTGTTTAAAAGCACACGGACTACTAAGAAATGTTGCTTTCGAAGGCCACAAAGTCAAACTAACTAAGGATCTGGATTCTGAGGACTACGAAATTTTGCGGTTAAAAAGGCAGTCCTCATCCCCTCAGCTGCACGACAACCTTTGTAAGGTAATTTTTTTTATTCTACCCCTGCTCAATGTTTGTAGGCAAGGATAACAAGAATAATTTATGTAACCTTGTAACAGGTATCAAGAGTAACTGTTTTAAGTGGCCTATAGTTACTAAACATGATTTTCCCAATATAATCTACATATAGGTTAGAGGTAGATCAGAAATCACTGGCTGATATCAGGCCCCAAGCTGACCCAAGCAATAAAATTAATTCTGAAATAAAGACAATGGAGTTTAAATTTAATATGTATAATTGTTGGTTTCTGTACGGCATCCCGAACTTCAGTCTTAATTATTCATATAAGTACCGAAACATATAAGATCGGAAAAAGAGCTTGATCGGTTGAGCCGCCATGCCAAGGATGCATAGTTCCTTGTTTTTTTTTTTTTTCGTTTTTCTGAGAACATCGGGGAATTTTCTTTGGCGCAAAATGATCCGGACTGCTTCCCGTTTTTGAACTACTCAACATACACACGCTTTCTTATACTTGCAAAGGATGGATGTATATCAATTGATATAGGTTGTAGTGCCATCTAGCCGTGTCGGGACCTTGATTTATTATTAACCTTTATATCTAGCTTGAAGGATCAAGAAAAGAGGCACAGGGAGAGGCAAAAGGAAAAGGCAAGGAAATAATCACAGGTACTTTAAATATATTTATTACAATTTATGGCTTGAAATACAAAAGCCAAGGGATGAAATGCAGTAAACGTTAAAACAATGACTCTTAAAATACAACTACAATTTGACTCTAAATGAAAAATAAAAAGAGCGATAAAGATAGTGTGCAAGAGCAATTTTGAATGCTTCTGCGTAACCCTACCTGCTCTTTTCATTCTAAATTTAGACTATTTTTTGTGCGAAATTGGGTATTGCTGTACATGAGTGAAAACACGAAACACTGCCCACAGCTGAGTAGATCCACATACTCCCTCGCGCGCCCCGTTCTTTCTTGCGCCCACAACTACTACGCAGGCTGCGAAGACAACCGTTTCTCCCTCGCTCCTCGGCACTGGGGGCGTTTCGTCAGGAGGAACGTCTGCAACTCAGCGACAGAAATTCCGTACTGATGACGTAAAATCTGTCCGGAATCCGGTCGTAGGCGCAGATTGGCAACGGAGTAGTTACATCGTTATATAGCTATTGTTTACGAATGACAGACAAAAGGCCACAAAGGTCAAATGTAAACGCAATGAATCTATTTGTAAAATATATTCTTCTCTAGAAGAAGCATTTGATGGACGAAGCTCGTTCGCGAATGAGCATAACGCTCTGCCAAAATCGACCAGGAAGAACGTAAATTTGAACAAGTTTCCCTTTGGAATCCCATGACCACCGGACTTATTACGCAAACATTGATTTACGTCATCAGTTTGGAATTTCTGTAACTGAGTCGCAGACGTCATTTCTCGTGAAACGCGACCAGGAGCGAATAACGACTGTTTTCGCAGGCCATCATACATCTAGTGCAAATTTTAAAATAAATTCTTAATAACGATGAATATTAACTCACCGATCGACAGTGAAAAGATGCTTAGAGGGAAGACTCCAGTCTTTCGTTAGGGTTTCTCAAGATAAAGGGGCTTGTCGAACTTTGTCAGACCAATTGATGTTTAAGGCCTTTCTTCAAAGACACATCTTACAGCTCTCCAGCCTACGCACGTCCCATACCTATAGCAAACGTGAACCTATCAATGCCAGAATATTTTGGCCCGTCTACCAGTACAACTCTGGGAGTAGGGGTAAAAAACCTCAGTGAGGTAGGGAAAGGAATCCCAGACATGTACGTTTCATTTCGTTTTGGCACAAAATTACCATTTTAAAGGCAACCAACAGAGTTGCTCGAGTAAAAATAAACATTGATGTCTCTTGTTTTCGACTTACGACATAATGTTCGGAAATAAATTTCTAAGGCTTATTTTTTTACTTGGTCACGCTTTTGGTTTCACTCCAGGAACAACCTAGCCTTCTCCAACTCTGGTCAAAATTTCGACTTTTGAATTCATTAGTTCAAGCCATTGAGGAATTCGATTTATCTGCAAGATCGAGTTAACCGAGTGCAAATGACTGAAAATTGGGGTGAATTCCAAGGGAAATGGGACTTAGTTCGAGTTGGTGGGGAGGTCGCGATATCAGAGTTCGAGTTATCGAGCTTCTTATCTACTGTATTTCCTGATTTGCCGAATGGTATAGACAGAGATGGTAAAATGCGCTGTCCCAGGTTTAGGATAAATGGGTAGACGTATCCAACTTTGTATATCAATGTGGTAGTCGAACCAAGCACCCAGATTCCTTACGGAAAAGCACAGGTGAAACAACAGTTTCAGAAACATAGCTTGATGCTCTTCAAGGACACCCTAACCAGCTGATGACGATTGCTAACTAACTTGTCATTTACGTCTAAATCTTCAAATTCCGAATTCCCCCTTTTTTTAAAAAAAATCCATGTTTTCTTTACCCACTAAAACGTTGGCACTAGATATGAGTTTAAGTATTTTGTGATATTTTATAATTTTTTACTTTATAAGGTATCTCGACAGAGAGCATCACAACCAGTTTACTAGGGCAAGAATTTAAACGTACTTTACGCGGTGTCATTACCAGTGAGGGTAGAAGTCTCGTTCTGGAAGGTGTCACACTAACTTTTCCTCCGGGAGCTGTTGACAGTCCCTTGTCTGTTACCATGACTCTCGAAGATCCATCCAAGTACTATGAACTCATTGTTCGAAGGGATCTTGAAAACGATGTCGTGTTCGGGGCACCTATCATCAATCTCGAGCCCAGTGGTATTTACTTTGGAAAACCTGTGACGCTGCTTACCAAGTTTGAAATGAATTTTATGTGCGACAAAGTTCTCGTTTTGCATGGGCGTTTTAGCAAGACTAAAGACGGAAGGATTGCCTGGAAATATATGAGGCACAACTCAACGATAGACAAGGCAAATTCTGAAGTCGTCATTGAAACTGAACATTTTTCACTCTTTGCAATTTTGCTACGACTAAGCAGATCAACCATTATTCTCCCCAAAAACATTGCTTCAAGGTTTGGATGGAGACCATTTAATTACAGATTGTCAGTGTTGGTAAACGAGAACAGTCCCCACTGTTTTCTGTTAGCCCTACACTTCGTCAGTCAAGACATCTACCAGTTGTATGGCGAAGACGATTATTTTTCCACTTTGTTGCAACTTAAGAAAGAAGGGTTTACAGAACTTTATGTACGCTCCACCACTAACCAGGAGGAGAAGAGTATTTACATCAGTGAAATTCTTCGAGTCAGCGTGCACCTTGGTGAAGACTACACACTGGCTAATAGCGAACAAGAAAATATAACTTTCACTGCAAATTACCATGACTGGTGGAATGCAGGAAAGGTAATCATATTGCCTCTCAAGTGCCAGCATGATAGAGATGTGACAAGTCTATGTGGGAAGATTTGTGTAAGAGGAGAGCACGGGCACGTAAGTGAGAAGCGTTTCAGTGATAATGGTGAGTTAACAATAGTTAACGTAAGATAAATGTGATTTATAGTGCAGCTTCGCGTGGAGCTATTTCTCAGTATTTTCTTTGGTCAAGCTTTTTATCCTTAGGTAGCCGTGTGCCTTTGGGCTCATGATAACCTTACTGAGATGCCCCTTAATGCGGAAGATGTTCACTGATCAATTACAAGTTTTGTTTCTGTTTTACTCTTACTGTTTTTGGTTGTTGTTGGCGATCCTTTATTAGCTCGAAGTTTTTAGTTTTTGTTTTAAAATTGAAATTGATGTCAATTTCAAAAAGGTTAAGAGAGCCGCTATGGGGGCGGTGAACTGGATTGGGATAACGAGAGTGTCCTAAGGTGTAATTGACGCAATTTTGGTCAGAATTTTCTAAAGGATAGTTAGTTAATTTTCTTTGCCTGATAGCTGATACGTATACGCAGTGTATAATATTAGTTATCACATTCACATCGTTCCGTTGTGAGGCCGACGTTCGCACAGCAAATTTAACCTTCTATGTAATCTTTTCAAAGAGATTGTGGTGGTATAGACTGTAGAATTTCAAAAGTAACGGTCCCCGCCTAAAAAAACGGCTACCCGAAGGTAGCGTTAACTTTTAACCTTCCTATTGAACCCCGAAAGTAATGCACCTATCAATGTAAAGCTGGCGGGCGGGGGGGGGGGGGGGGGGGGCAGGGAATGGGGCAGGGACTTGACATTATTCAAAAATTTGCAGTTAAATTCCCTGCCTATGGGCAAATCATTCCAGTCAAATGTAACCAAATTTCCCCACCCCGGGCTGCACATTGCGCTGTCAAATATCCCAAGGCTGGACCCAAGAAAAGCACAAAAAAAATATTTCCAAATAAAGCTCTGAAATCTTTATTTATATTAAGTTGCTGCATCACCAAAGATACATGTTCCTGTTACAGCTGCAATTATACGTTTTAACCATAATCCGTGTTACACTGCGTAGAATACAGAAACCTTTAGGAGAAAGTCCACATGTTGCAAGTTTAAATTTACCGTTCTTAGTAAAGGGTACAAAGAAAGTCACTTTTATAAGCTTGCAGTGATTGTAGCGAATGAGCCATACACTGATCAATTGTACTTGCAAAAATCGACTTGGTTGCTCTTTACTTCCGTTTACTTTGATACCACAGTATCTTAAGAGGTTCAATTGATCAAAAACACGCTAAAACAAACGAAATTTGACAAAACAGTGAAATCCACCCAGCTTTCGCTTGTTCTCTTTGGCCTCCATGATTTTCAGATCTTTCCAGACCGTACGGTGCATGCGTGAAGTATGGAAGTAGGAAACATATGTTCGGTCTCCGTCTTTTTCGTCCGAGTCGGCAGTCAAATATCTCCACGTCAGGTGAAGAAAGATCCAAATATCCCCTCCCCTGGGAGAACAAGATCAGTCAAATGCCCTACCCCAGGGCCAACAAAGACAATCAAATCCCCACAACGTGCCCTGCCTCCCCCCCGCCAGCATAACATTGACAGGTGCATAATCTTTAAGTATTATACGTTTGAAGGCTACCTCAAGGGGAATTTGGATTCTGGAACAAAATATTTACTGCAACAATGGTAGTCTATACACTATACGGTTAAGTACCATTTAAGAGCTGCGAAGTTTTACTCAACCAAAGATACGTGTGTGAAGGCTTAAGTTGAATCTCAAGTTACTTTACTTTGCATCTCATTAAAGTCGGTAAGTTGAAACGATTCAAGAAAAGTTTCAGGTGACTTGAAAACCATCCTTAAAACCAACTTTGCGAACTTGCAGTTTCTTGAGCTTTGAGAAAGGCGAAGCATGTCAATCAATCTTAATTATGTTGCGTGGGAAAACACCCTTTAGTTAACCTGAAGTAAAAAGGATACCTTGTGGCACGAAATTTTTGCGGAAGTTTACTTTTGCGGATTGGCGATTTTTGCGTTTTGCGGGAACTAATTTTTGCGATGAGGACAGATTGATTTTTCTTGTTGGGAATTAATTTTTGCGATTTTCAGAAAGTACCCACAACCCAGCACTAATAATATTTTCGTTTTTGTCAGAGTAGGCTCAACAGAAATACATATACTACGGTATGCGTACCGTACGAAAAACCAGTTATATTCTAATTCGCTACCCCGCTCTGACGAATATAAAACATTTATCATCTAACAAGCAACCACAATTGGGGTGTGTCAACACGAGCCGTGTGCGACCCTCTTTATTATGCATTCATCAACAAAATGAATGGAAATAATACAACAAACAGAATGAAAACTCGGAAATGTAAAACATTACAGCACGAAAAACAACCCTACAAAATGATCTAAATTGTGCTGGTATAAGAATGATTCATTAAACATACAAAACGTACTAAACCTTTCATATAGCAGGATGCAAAAAAACTACGTCTAAGAGAAACTGACAACCCCTGGTCACTGTTATTTGATTTTGAGGGCGTAGGGATGGTCGTAAGACGCGAATGAATATAAATGAGAACAACTCAAATATATATATAGCCTACCGCTAATGAAGCAATAGAACAGCATACCATGTAACACCGCAAAGAAAAGGTTACATAACCCATGATAAATACATTTATTATTCATTCAAAATATTTCCCCAATTCTGATTGGCTAAAAGCACACGCATAATTCACCATTGCCAGTTACTGATGACCAAATTTGGAAGAATTTTGTGTTTAACGAGGAAATGACGTCAAAAATGCAGTCTTCTACAGGTTAATGCACCGTTAACCGAGAAGACCAGGGGACGGCTTTCGTATCTCGGAGGATAACACTCTCCTCGATCTCCATAATTCTTCATAAGATACTCAGCCTCATTCATTAATTGTTAATTATATTATAATTCGCTACCCCGCTCAAACGAATATAAAACATTTATCATGTAACAAGCAACCACAATTCCACAATTGGGGTGTGCCAACACGAGCCGTGTGCGAACTAAAAGAACGGGAAATGTGGAAGATTAAATACCCAATGACAACGAAACCGACAACAATGATTGAACATTATCCTTAATGTGAAGTATATATGAAATAATTCTTCACTTTCATTATCCTTAATGTAGCCGTCTTTTGCCTTCTCTGATTTACAACGGCCGTGTCTGTTAAACAATCTGTCAGGCACTCGGGCATTAGCGGCAGCTGAGGCACCTCCAGCCCTAAGGCTATGGAGACCGTAGTCTTGCTTGGGAAGGCCAATGGAATCGAAAGCGCTAAGCACTATCTCCCGCGCTCTAGTATAAGACAAAGGAACAGACCCGCGCATTTTATAAGCTCCGGTACCGCGAAGGAAAACAAGAGGGCGAAAAATGAACTCTTCGCTGTCTGCTGAAAAAGAAGCGGCCACAAAATATCGTTGAACTAATAAATAAGGACACGTATGCTTGAAAGTTTTAGCCATAACAACCCAAGCCCCATCTCAGTAAACGACAGTCACACTTCGATGAACAAAGATTCTCATAAAAGAATCTTGAAACTGAAAATCACACCTGCGTAACTGAACCAACTCGGTAAAACGAAAAACCCTGCATAACCTAAAACGCACAAAGTAAGCACTCGTAAATCAGACAAACTAGCTGAAGACGATCCATACTTAGTAAATAAAAGCTGAATAACCCTGGGGGTCACAGGCTCTTTCTTTTTAACAGGGATACTGAGAAGCCTCTTATCAGATTCTATTAAAGGTAAAACTAACTAGGAATTACAGGGGTCGGGTAGACCTTCCAAATCATGCACCTACTTGAGCCCATAATGGACTTCGTCAATAGTACTGCAAGAAGCAGATTCTTGAATCAAGCTAAGAAAAAAAGCAATGAAACGTGAACACTAGAAGCGGGAAATATTACAATTTCTTTAAACTGGGAAGCCCATTTTCTCCAAGTATTGAAGCCCTTTTCGTACTTCCTCGCGGTACTGTCGGTTTTGGTTTTAAGAAGAACTGCGGGGAGATCCTGAACCACTGCCCGAAATAACTTGTCTTCAACCTGTTGAAAGTTAGGCTGCAAGGCATCTTTGAGAACTTCTGCGAAGATAAGAACAAAAATGCATGGCAAAATTCTTCCATACACTCACAATAAAAAATGGACGCTTGATAATGCCGCTGACCGGATGCAAACTATTTAAGGCCATATGGGCCAACTCAAAAACGAAGATAAACAAGCCACTCGGCGAGCTAGTTTCAATCATGCACCTTCTTGAGCCCATAATGGACTTCGTCAATAGTACTGCAAGAAGCAGATTCTTGAATCAAGCTAAGAAAAAAAGCAATGAAACGTGAACACTAGAAGCGGGAAATATTACAATTTCTTTAAACTGGGAAGCCCATTTTCTCCAAGTATTGAAGCCCTTTTCGTACTTCCTCGCGGTACTGTCGGTTTTGGTTTCAAGAAGAACTGCGGGGAGATCCTGAACCACTGCCCGAAATAACTTGTCTTCAACCTGTTGAAAGTTAGGCTGCAAGGCATCCTTGAGTACTTCTGCGAAGATAAGAACAAAAATGCATGGCAAAATTCTTCCATACACTCACAATAAAAAATGGACGCTTGATAATGCCGCTGACCGGATGCAAACTATTTAAGGCCATATGGGCCAACTCAAAAACGAAGATAAACAAGCCACTCGGCGAGCTAGTTTCATGCGAAACAAGAACAAATGAACTGACGAGCGGAATAAAAAACACGTGGGCCAACATAAAGCCACTCGGCGTGAAAGAACTAAGGCCCCTTAGCAGCAATTCTGACTGCCAGGACTGCGCTGTTAAACCTGTCTGAGCCAATGAGTGAATATTTATGACACTCGAGGGAAAAAATCCCTGAGGGGTCAGGAAAATGAATGTACCCAAGGACGTACAGTTGGCATTGAATTGCATTTGCGAACAAGAAACGCCAGAACACATTAAACGGCCAATAAGGGACGACTAAAGTAACGCCCTTGTAATGAAGTGGACGAGAGGGACTAGTCAATTATTTTCCAGATTGAAAATGCGTCAACAGCTTCAGTGCCGGGTACGCGAAACCTAGAATTGAGTCTGGGAAGATAGGCGTTGGCAGCATTCGCAAACCTGTCGACTGTATGTGGGCCCCAAAGGCGGTCCAAGTGTGCAAAGAACTCGGGGGCTGTATACCAGTCATCGAAGACTACAATGTGGCTAATCGCATCAGCACAAGCATTATGTTCCCTGGGAACCCACTGGGGAAGAAGTTTAATATTGTAAGTTCGACAAAAATAGAAAATATCAAGCGCAATAGAATGCAATTCTGCACCAGGACTCCCTATGTCCACAACACGAACGGCCCCTTGGCTGTGAGAATGCCACTTTACACACTTACCCCGAACCAAGGCTTTGAATGCACTTAAGGCAAATTGTATAACCTTAAGTTCTCTCCAGGTAGAGCTCTTAGCTGCTTCTCAAGCAGTCCACATACGATGGGACACCTCATTAGTGACAACAACAAAAGCCCAGCAGGCGACATTGCTAGCGTCCGAATAGCTAAACAAAAGGGGAGCATTATGAGGCAAAATAGGTCTCGAATTAAGACTAACGATATTGTTTTTCCAGAAAAATATTTCAGAGAGGCAATCATTATGAAGCCCGATATTAAAACGGGAATCCCAAATACGGCGGGCTTCTATGGCCTTGTAAAGAAAACGGGTTTTGAGACGAGTCAGATTAACCAAAACTGGCGACATGGACATAACATGACCTGCGATAATGGCACAATCCCGAGCCGTAACATAAGGTGCGGATAGAAGAAATTTGTCAATCAGAGCGATAAATTTGGAAATACGTCCCAGTTTAAACCCAACCAAACAAGCACCTGGGTGAGGTTCCATAGTGATTTGGCGGAGTTGGCAACAAACCCCACACTGCTTAAGGATGATTGCACAAACAATGAATTTTCCTTGGCCATAGGCAGTGAATCCCCTCTCCCGCACCCATCGTCGAGGAACACAACAATTTTAATCCCGTTAGACCTCCAAAACTTAACGAGTGGTCTAAGACACTTGGTGAAGACGTATGGGGCTGAGCTAAGACCGAACGGGAGTGATGCAAAACAAAAATACCGAACGGTAGCAGAAAAAAACCCAGGAGAAACCCAGAAAAGTTTGGTGATCCGGAAAAATACCGATATGGTGATATCCAATCTTGAGATCGAAACTAGAAAGGTAATCGCCCTTATTAACATATGATAATAAAACTCTCCAATCTTCACACCTAAACTTCTGTTTCCAAATGAAATGATTGACATGACGTAAGGCCAGAATAAGCCTCTTCTTGCCTGAAGACTTTATCGAGAGAGAACGGATTAACGACATGTAGAATAAAGGGCACCTCAACAACGGCGTGAGTGTGGACTAATTCAGCGATAGCCGACTCCACGAAAGACGCATTATTAAGAGCTGACTGATTGTTAGAAAAACGTGCCTGACAAGGTGTGCTAATGAGTGGGATCTGTGAACCGAATTTAATAGTATCGATAACAAAACTATTGGCACAAAACGTGTGCCAATAACCTGCCCTTAAGTACTGGCAATACAGAATTCAAATAGATTGCGATCATAATCGAAATCGACTAATGAACTAGAGTCCTTTTCCTTGAAATACGCCAAATAGGAAGGATACATGTCTAATAAATTGAGTAAAGCTAATATCTAACCTTGGAGAAAAAGTTTTCAATTCTGTGGTCGTACTTACCTCCAATGCCCTAAAGACCAGAAGAACTAGGAAAGGACGGCCCGGAGCTTGAAGACCTAGCTTGAGAATTAACTTGACACTGAGACCTCCAATAACCTTGCTGGCCACAGGTGAAACAAATATCACTTGGCCTTGGTTTGCTGAAAGCGCCAAAAGTGCGAGAAATAGGTCTGTAGGATGATGAATGTTGGTCAGCAAACGCGGTGGTTGCGGTAGATGATTGGAGTTGTGAATAACCTTGTTTGGATGGTTTCGCTTTCTGTTAGCGTTGGCTGCGTTTGCGAAGGGTCCTCTGCTTGGCACGGCGGATGCACTTTTCGTCCTCTGACCCGCTAGCCAACTCGTCAGATAAATACTCGTTCACCAAATCCAAACCGGCGGCGGACTTGTCTGCCAGTATGATAGGTTTGTTGCCCTTCTTGATGTCAAAGTCTAGTTCTTCCAGGTGAGTTTTAACAAGATCTAATTTTCTCTTCCCGAGAGCAACTGACGCCAACTTCACCTTCTCTGCAAGGTCGGAGTTGAATAGGAACTGTTTCTTATTACCTTCGAATCTAAACTGTAAAGACACGTGAGTAAATATTTCATGTTTAAGCAAACGTTGTTTGTTGTGGAACAGACTTTACACGAATGAATACATGTGCTCGTGGCTAGCCGAAGATAACTAAACTATTCGGTAATATATAACGCTAGGCATACGATAAGTTCCTTGAGTTCTTGTGGTTTCCGAGACAAGCCACATTTCGTCACATCTTTCCTCTTATAAAGAAAACAAGAAACTAAATACAAGTGTTTAACTTAGAGCTTGATAAACAACTGTTTGTTAGCTTATGCGAATTTATTGAGTCACAAAGTCCGTTAGGTAGGCTGGCCATTTGCGCGAGCGTTCTGATCTGCGTAGCGGAGAGGGATGCGATTGGATGTTGGGTGCTTGAGCTGGCTGATTGACTTGCTGGTCTTGGGTTGGAGTCTCTGAGCTTGATATAGCAGGCTCAGTTTCGTTGTAGTTCACGATGGGTGGTTCATTTGAACGAATCATGAAGCTGACGGCGGTTGCGTCTGTAAATAGACTCGCCAACTTTTACTTCATAGCTTCGAGGGCCAAACGTTCCCAGGCAGGTACCAGGGCTCCATGTCTTCTGTCCTGGCAGCTTCATGCGCACAGTTTCTCCCTGGTCAACGGGCTGTAATGGCCGTACGTGATAATTGTAGTGGCGCTGCTGTCTCTGTTTGGAGCCTATGAGAGCGCGCGTCTCCTCTTCGGTCGAGCAACGAGGCTGTAGCAGAGTACCAACCACAAGTACAAGCGTTTTACATCGACGTCCCATGAGGTGCTGGGCGGGACTGGTGCCAAATCCTTCAGTAGGGGTACTACGCCAATGTAACAGGGCTAAGAACTCTGATTGGCCTGATTCTCTGCATTTTTGTGAAGAGCCTTTTCACTGTTTTAACAGCGTTTTCTACCTTTCCATTCGATTGTTGATGCTAGGAGAAAGAGGTTTTATGTTGAAACATCCAAGTTTTCGCGAAAACAGAAAATTCGGCAGAAGCGAACTGGGGGCCGTTGTCTGTCACGAGCACGTCCGGGATGCCATACCGCGCGAATACGGCTTTCATTTCTTTCACGACATTGCGTGACGTCACGGTCTTGAGACGAGCAACTTCTATGAAATTGCTGTAGTAGTCGGAAGTGACTAATAGAGTGCAGTTGTGTACAAAAAAAGCTCACAGGCATTAACTTCTGGGAGAAATGCACAACTGAAGGTGTCGGTCAAATACATATCGCGCCCTTCTTTGTACGCCACACGAAGACTGTACTTCTGCAGCCTCAGCAACATCCGTTGCAATTGCTTGGGCGCTGCGTTGAGCTTTTTTACAAATATCGGTACCAAAGGTTTGTGGTCAGCTTCCATGTGAACTATGTCACGACCATACACATAAGGTTCAAAACGTTCACACGCAAACACCATCGCGAGCAGTTCCTTTTCTATTTGGGTTTCGGCACCTGTATGTGCTCTTGATGCACAGGCCACAGACTGACCATTCTGTAATAGGGCGGCACCTAATCCAAACTGAGATGCGTCACCCTGGAGCGTAACTCCCTCCGCGTTGTTGTAGTATCGCAAAATGGGGGTAGTCACCACAGTTTTTTTCAAGGCGTCCAGTGCCTCTTCCTGAGCTGTTCCCCAGGTCCATTCGACCTCGTTCTGCGTCAGCTATCTCAGTGGCTTAGTGATGTCGGACAAACGTGGAAGGAACCCGCTTAAATATTGTGCGAGTCCCAGCAGTCTCTGTACTCCGGCCTTATCTGTTGGCCCTGGCATTTCGGTTATAGCCCGAACTTTGGCGGGGTCGACACGCAAGCCCTTGTCTGTCGCGATATGTCCAATAAACGGGACTTCTGTCAGTCGAAGGTTAAGCTTTTCAGTGTTGAGCTTAACACCTTGCTCTTTGCAACGCTCTAGGAAGCTGATAAGGGCTCTATCATGGTCGCTGTTAGCCTCTGCAACAGTGTTCCCGCAGCCAATTACGCTAAAGTGGTCAGCGACGACTTCAATTCCAGACAAGCCTTCGATCAGTTGGTACATTCTCCGCTGAAAGACTTACGGAGCTGAACTGATACCGAAAGGTAGGAGTCTCCAACGGTAACGACCAAACGGAGTGTGGAACGTTGTTAGGTACGATGATTCGTCATCCAAAGCCACGTGCCAGAATCCATTTCGCTGGTCAAGCTTTGTGGATACTTTGGCGCTGTGTAGTCTGTGGCAATGTCTTCGATTGTTGGAAGAGGGTAGTGGTCACGTTGTACGGCACGGTTGAGGTCCTTTGGGTCTAGGCATATGGGAAGTTTGCCGTTTTTCTTGGGTACGGTTACCATTGAGCTTATCCAAGCTGTGAGGGAGATCACAGGTGCGATAACTTCTTGTTTAACAAGGTCTTCTAGGGCTTCTTTAACTTTGGCTCTGAGTGCCACAGCAACGCGTCGAGGTGCATTTTACATAGGGTCTACGGTATTATCCAGTCTGATGTGGTGTTCACCAGCAAGTTTGCCTACTCCGTCACCGAAAACGTCTGGATATTTCTTGATCAATGCTTCCCAGGTGATAGGTACGTGCGTGACTTTCTCCATAGTTGCCCGTTCGAGCGAGTAAACCGGAGCATTTCCTGTTTGTGGTTTGTTTAGTTCGTCATTGTCTATGTATTTTATTATCTTTATACCTATGCAAGCTTTTCTCCCAACGAGTGGGCGGATCGTGTTGCTGTCAACAAGTTTGCAATCAAGTTTACACTTGAGATCGTCACGCCATACGGTGATGCGCACTTGACCCACAACTGGCTGTTTTGAGCCTTCGTAGGCCGCAAGTTGAATATTCAAAGGTGTCACGCGTTCAAGACTGCAATCCTTTGTCGCTTTCTTGTAAAGGTTCACCAGGATTACGCTGCATTGTGCCCATGTGTCTGGTTGAAACCGTAGGTAATGGCCTGACTCCAATTTGACGGTCACGAGTTGGCCATCAACTAGGTCAACTGCAGAGATCATCTCGGCGAAAAATACTTCCAATTCGCTGTTATCGTTGTCAACGGTTCTGAAAGGTATATCCTTGTTATCACTCTTGGGATCTCTTTTCTTACTGCGACATTTAGACGCCAAATGTGAGACTTTCCCGCATTTCAAGCATGTCTTGCCTTAAGCCGGATATAGTTCTATCTTTCTTTGATCACCAAAGTGCCGCATCTCCCATATTCTTTTGTTGCATGTTTGTCGCCGTGGCGTTTTCGTCTCCGTGGGAGTTCAGGCTTCTTGCTTTGACTTGTTACTGCATTGATTTGTCCCGAGGGTTGCTTTACAAGCTTCATTTGAGCGATCGTACTCTCCGAGGCCCTGCAGATTTCGTCTGTTTTTTTCTAGCGTTAACTTAGTCTCTCTTAGGAGTCTCTCCCTTAGCTTGTTGTCTCGAACACCAAACAGAAGGCGGTCACGAAGTATTTCGTCAGGCGTGATTGTTTCAAAAATACAGCCCTCCGCTAACTTTCGTAGAGCTGTACGATACTGATCGTAGGTTTCACCTGGCTCTTGAACTCGACGGTTAAACTTGTATCTCTCGAAAGGAATATTTTTGCGTGGTCCGCAATAATCTCCGAGCCCCTTCAACACAGGCTGAATTTTCTTATCGTCGCCGTCTTCGGTCCAATCGTTGAAGGTAGAATACACCACTCTTCCTTCTTCGCCAGTCGCTGTTAATAGTGTGGCCACTTGAACAGGCTCACCCTTCTTATTTAACTCTGTTGCGAGTGCGTAATTCTCCCACGCCAGGAGGAACTTTTTCCACTTCTCTGCAACGTTGGGGTCGTGTATTTTAAGGGATGCTGGCGGAGGTAACGAAAATCCAGGTGCCATACTCTTGTTGATTTTTTAGGCGATTGGCTCTCGCTGCCACCATGTAAAGACACGCGCGTAAATGTATCTTGTTTAAGCAAACGTTGTTTTTTGTGGAACAGACTTTACACGAATGAATACATGTGCTCGTGGCTAGCCAAAGATAACTAAAGTATTCGGTAATATAAAACGCTAAGGCATACTATAAGTTCACTGAGTTCTTGATGTTTCCTACAGAATCGGCATTACTACACGACTCGTCTTGAATATCGCGCTTCAAGGCGCCCAAGTTCTTGTCGAAATAATCCTTAAATAGGGAGAACGCAAACGCTATATCACTGGATTCTGAGGACTGGATTGGTACTGAAGCTTCGAGAGATTGAGACAAGCTAGAAGGTTGTTTAGGAAGCGAAGGCAACAAAACGTCGCTGCTAGGAAAATCTGTGTTTGTTAAAGTAACGTCTTCATCAGACATAATTTTGAGGGCGTAGGGACGGTCGTAAGACGCAAATGAATATAAATGAGAACAAGTGAAATGTATATAGCCTACCGCTAATGAAGCAATAGAACAGCATACCATGTAACACCCCAAAGAAAAGGTTGCATAACCCGTGATAAATACATTAATTCACTGTATAACGTTTTGTTTCTAAGAGGCAAATTTTAACTGAACAGACACGATTTCTTAGTACTGTATCTGTTTTGTGTAGAGAATTTAGGTTAGAGAATAATTACTCAGGAGTAAATTTTTGCGGTGCGGGAAAAACGTTTGCAGTAATTTTTATTTGCGGGAGCATATTTTTTGCGGATCACTGGAAAAATCTCAAAAATTTCGTGCCACACGGTAGGTTATGTGTGAAACTTCCTTTTACTTGAAGAATTTAAAATTTACTTGTCTTGAAATATTTCTCAGCTTACTTAGGCTCTAATGTAAAGACTACCAATTTTTTTGTACCCCAAAACGAGATATTTAAGTTATTTGAGTAGTTATGATATTAAGTAAATAAATAAAAAGGTACTGGCTTCCCGAAATAACTAATAAGTTAAAAATGTCAAAAAGCCAGATTTAGCAGTAAATTACCTTTGGCTGCATCTAGAAATGGACCTATTTTGCTCCTTGGGATTTTCCCCGCTGGTCCCGCATGAAACGTTTTGCTTTTTGCTATTAAAGAAATCCTTCATTGACCAAGCTAGTTCGGTCAAGATATGATGAGCATTTCAAATACTTCAATTCATAGATGGATGTTGGCGTCGTTCCTTTTTATTGCCGTTTTTTTCTTTTTCTTCTGTTAAGTCGAGCTCCACAAACAGGAAAGTAGTACACAAAATAGGGGTTCTACGTCGGGTGGATTAGGGTGGATCTTGTAGATCCAGCGTTTCGGTGACGTCATAGACAAAAATAGGTCAATACTTAATGGAGCCTCGGCTAAGACGTCATAGGCGAAAATAAAAGACTGTATTACCTCGCTTAGGCTAGCCCAAACCTTAAATAAATCGGTCAATTTTATAAATAATTATTTATTTTGTAATGTAGTGTATGGACAGATTTATTAATACAGATTACAGATTAATGAGGATTCATTCTACAGGTTAACTAATGGTAACGTGTATCATACAGTAGTATTCTCTTCTTATAATCTATCATCGTAACGCTAGCCTTAAACTGCAATTTGTTTTCAGATACGGTAACTCGTTTCGCTGAGTAAGGGTCTAAAATGCTTATATATTATTTCACTCAAGAATAGCAAGTACTGTTTTATGGTGGAAGCTTTCTTATTAGTTCACATATGTGTTTTCCCAAAGTCGAAGAGCGTGTACGGGTCAGTAAAATGTACGAAACCCAGGCTATAAAGGCAGTAATACAAACTGAAGGCGATATAAGTGGAAATTTCTGTATTGAAAATAACTTTTTACACTACAATGAGCTATTACAGTATTTGGCCAAAAAAAAAAGTTTTTTAGATCCTGGTATTGTTTAGATTTTGTATGAAGATTCTAAATACTTTGTTCTATATTATACTCTGATCATTTCAATGTAAGCCTTCGAAAAGTGTGAATCGTTCAAACAGAGCTTTCCCAGTATTAAATAAGGATGAGTTTTATCTGTGATATCTGTCAAAAATCATTCATCCATGAAACGAACTTGGTTTGCCATAAGCAAGCCGTTCATGGTGATCGCGCATTGGTTTGTGAACGGTGCGGCGATTCTTTCAATCGAAAAGATGCTTTGAAGCGTCATATGAAGAAACGCTCTTAAGAGAAAACGGATGAATGTCAACATTGGCGCCGCAGATTCTATCGTAAGGAAAAGTGTTTAGAAAATGAGAAATTCTGTGAATTCCAAAAGCAAGTTGGTCAAGGACTCATTATCAAGAATGGGCTCAAGTGGTTTGTTAGCGTTCAAGTCGAGTTTATCAAACCGAAAGTAGATAGCTGATTTTGTCTCAGAACCTCATTTTCGTAGTCTTTGCATGACAATAGTGAACGTTCATGAAACTGAGGACCAACTGAACAAAGTGAACCAGAAGGAAGCCTATCAGAAGGAAGGAAGCGGCTGGGCGTTGTCTGCAATTCTGCACTTTGACTATGGCCCAGTATACCCCGCTCAAAGGTTCTAGTTATCTCCTGCTAACCAAAAAGTTAAAGAAAAAGAAGGTGATCGTTAACATCAAGAAGGAAGATAACAAGTGTATTATATGGAACGTCTTGGCAGCCCTTCATCCTGTCTCTTTCAAGTTCAACTCTGAACGAATCCATTACTATCGACCCTTTTTAAACGAACTGAACTTTGCTGGTATCGAGTCTCCTGTGCCTGCGTGCCAAATTCCGACATTTGAGAAACAAAACAAGATCGCTGTTAACGTGTTTGGATTTCAAGTTGGTACTTTATTTGCCCTTCACATCAGCAAAGAACGGTGTTATGTTCACGTCAACTTACTGCTGTATTTTTTGAGAAAGAGGGAACATTACTGCTTAATAGGAAGTCTAAACAGACTGCTTTCAAGTCAAACGTGGTATAAGGGTCGGATGTACTACTGTCCATACTGCTGACATGGGTTTGTCCGAGAAGAGGTCCTTGAAGATCGCAAGCAACTTTGCAGTCAACACAGTCCACAGAGAATAGAACTACCGAATGACGACAACATGTTTCTCCAATTCAAAGATTTCAGAAGCAGCTTCGCGTCTCCTTTGTTATTCACGCTGCTTTTGAGAGACTTACCACCAAGATTCATTCCGCCTCTCCAGACCCAAGCAAGACATCATCGGAGAAATTCCAGTGTCATCAAGCCTGCGGATTCTCCTGTGTGGTTGTCTCCGAAAGGCTCGATTACTGTAAACCTCCCGTGCTCTACTGTGGAGAAGATGCCATCAGCAAGTTTTTTAAATCATTACAACAACAACAAGAAAGAATTAAACCCCGTTCCTGTGCAATTCACACCTTGTGAGAAAGAACAGTTTCAATTCACCAATCACTGTCACATCGCTTGCCTGTGATTCTGCACAACCTCAGCGGTTATGACTCCCACCGTATCACGCAAGGTGATAAAAAGTTTAAGAACAAATAAATTAACTGCATCCCGAACAACATGGAAAAGTACATTTCCTTCTCAATCGATTGCTTTGGAAGAATCTAGCAAAGGAGGGAGATGGTAAAGTTCACGTTCTCAAGCACTACATTGAAGAAAGCAAAGTTCCTCTATTGTTGAGAAAAAGCGTGTATCCTTACGATTACATGGACTGCATGGATAGGTTTCAAGAAGAACAGCTCCCTCCTAAAGAAGCCTTTTACCTCCAGCTAATAGACAAAAACAACAGCGATAAAGATTATCAACATGCACAAACAGTGTTTGAAACCTTTCAACTGCAGAACCACGATCTATACCTTCTCTCAGATATATCACTGTTAGCTGATGTTTGGGAGCTTTCGAAGCATTTGTTTGAACTACTATGGTCTAGACCCCGCTCATTACTACACCTCTCCCGGTCTGGCTTGGTCCGCCTGCCTCAAGATGTCTAACGTGGAGCTAGAATAATTTACTGATCCTGATATGTATTTTTTCTTTGAGGAGGGCATTCGTGGCGGTATCTCCATGATCAGCAACCGTGACAGCAGAGCAAACAACCCATACGTCCCTGGTTATGACTCATCGAAGGAAAAAACTGTATCATTTACTTAGACGCTAACAACTTATATAGTGGGCCATGAGTCAGAAGCTCCCAACTCATGCCTTTTTCTGGTTAACAGAAAATGAGATCCAGGAATTAGTTGTGATGACTATACCCGACGACAGTGAAGAAGGTTACATTCTTGAAGTCGACTTGGAGTACCCACCAGACCTTCACGATAAACCCTCAGATTACCCTCTTGCACCGGACAAAATGAAGTTACTTCTGACATGCTTTCTCCCCATTGTCAACAGTTGAATGAGGACATGCACCAGCTGGGAAGCACACCTGTCCCTAAACTACTCCCAAATCTCTGTAATAAAGCCTGAAGCTATACTTAGACCTTGGCATGAATTTAACAAAGGTTCACCAAGCACTGGGCTTTTCTCAGAGTACATGGTTGAAGAGTTACTTCGACTTCAATACCTAGAAAAGAAAGCAAGCCTCGAATGACTTTGAGAAAGATTTTTTCAAGCTCATAAACGATGCTGTCTTTAGCAAAACGATGGAGAACATGCCAGAGCGTGTGAATGTTAAGCTGCTGACAAACCAAGACAAACTCACTAAGCTGACTGCATCACCAGTCTTGGCCTCCTTCCGCATCTTCTCTTAAAACCTTGCCGCTATCATTCCATTAGAATTAAATGGTCTCAAAGTATGGATCGCTGTCGAAGTTGTTGTTTACCGACACCGACAGCCTTTTTTATGATGTGAAGACAGACGATTTGTATCGCGATTTCTTACACCCAGGAGAGCATTTCCTGTACAGCGAGAGAAACAGAAAGGTTCTGGGAAAAATGAAAGAGGAGACCCACGGGGTACCCATTGAGGAATTTATCCAACCTCTCCCCCAAGGTCTTCTCGCTTATCAATATGGTGGCGGCAGGAGAGAAGACCCTGGCACACAGCAGAATTCACGTGACTGATTTGTCCATAGAGAGTAGAAATAGATTTGATTTTTAGAGCAAAAACTTTTTTAATCCCTGACTATGGTTTAGTTTACATATGACTTGGGGCTGCACTTTGCCATGTCAAAAATTTGATAGTCCTATCTGAGTCACATGCGCTGTAGAAGTTGCTTTCTCGCTTGGGGATAATAGGTCTTTTAAGTCAAACATGCTTTGCTCGTCAGATGAGCCCTTTTGTACATGACTTGGTAGGGGTGTGCTCATTATCGATCATAATCTATCAGATCAGAAACCTAAAGCAAAGTGAGTGTTGCTTATACAAATGTTCAATTGATTATTGTGGAAAATTAACAAAAAGGTTGTTGATAAATAAGGACATACACCTGTGTTGTCTTTTTGATGGGCACATAATGCAGTTCATATGATGTTTAGTTGGTTTAACTATGCGACAGACAAGCCTCTGCTTGGGGGGTAAGTTTTTTGTTTTGTTCACTTACAAAATGATTTTCAGTGTTGAAATTGGTCCACAGGGGTCACATAACTATAATCTACTATAATCGATTATCAGTTTAATAGTTGGGTTAATCTTATTATTTCTGATGATAAGATTATGATACAGACACTATGACTAAGAATAAACAACAACTTAAAGTAGACTTTGGAAGTATTTTAGGAAGCACATATAACAGCTTCAACCTCACAGCCCAACACCTAAACAAGTTAAAAGCCTTACCTAGTCCCTGTGCTGCATTTTCCCAGGCCTTCTTAGTCATTTCATTTCGGTGACGTTTCTTAGGTGAACTGGCGGGAAACTATTTCACTATTTCGCTTAGGACACCACGTGACCCGAAACGCATTGGCCACGACTAGGCAACTAAAAGCCCACTATGCTGGTGGAGACTCTGGTGCAAAACTCTCCAAAAGCCTTGTCATCGCTACATGAAAAATCTCATGATCAAGAAGTTGCAGGTCCCTTCCACTCTTGTCTGTTCAGTGGATAGTGATATATGCAGCCTTTGAAGCAGTTATTTGTCCATGTTTTAGAACTCAATTATAGCTGCTTCACAATCATACCCAGCTGGTTTTGGAATACTAAAATCCCAGCCACTATTTCACCTGGTCCACAGACCCCAATTTCAAGCACCTACTTAGTGACAAGAACAACATGCCGTGACAAGAACAACATGCACACTTAGCATACAGTAATCAGATGCTCAGTTGACAGGTTTTGATTTGACAGAAAACGTATTTATCTTAGAGTCACTGTCGCCCAATGTAAGGAAATCCGCAATCTGGGAAATTTTTCCTTGGAATCTAGAATCCTGGGCTCTGGAATCTGGAAGAAAGCTCAAGTATTCTGGATCCCACTTATAATTGGAATCCAGAACCTAAGTTCCACTGACATAGAATCCAGAATACAGTATCCATGGCGCAGAATTGAGAATCCAAGACTGTCAGATTCCCTTGCATGGGATTATCACTGTTTTCAACTTGATAAAATAAAAGACATCATCTGCTTTCATTATTTTATTTTTGCAACTAGAAAGAATTCCCACAAGCATTAGTACACTACTATGCATGTTTTTTATTTCTGAGAATAAGAAACAGCTTATTTTCGCAATGTCTCTGTATTTAGCTGTATTTTACTGCCAATGAAATGTGCTAATAATAATAAATTATCATTATTGTGACACTAAAAACTGAATGAATGAAAAGTCAGGACTAAACATATCAAAGGATAGCGACACTATGTTTGGCTTCAGTTAATTTTAGTTTTTTTTTCGACATCTGCCTCTATTGCTCCTCATCCCCCTTCAAAATCACAGTGGATAAAATCACAGTAGAAAAAACTAAAAGAAGGCCAGGTTAGGTCCATGAATATTACGATCAAATGAAAAAAAAAATGTTTCACTAAAGAAAAAACTGGTCGAGACAAAGCACAGATTATGCAAGATTTTTTCTCTCTAACCACATACATTAATAAGGTTATGCATACAGCTATTGTTCAAAGAAGACAAAAGTCAGAACAATAGTAAACCTTTGCAAACGGACAGCTAAGTTTATTGATAAGCTGATGGAAGCCTTGCAAGTATTTCTTTGAGAAATCGGGAGTTAAAGAAAGAAATCTTTAGTAATTTAGAACACAAAAAACAAATAGCTCGAGCAACATAAATACCTCTATGCCTTATAATATTTCCAGCGATTACCATTTCAGATATCTCCTAACTTATCGTACGCATTTGTAAATGCATGAAGCAGCTGGTTTGGCTGAAACTCGATCGCGGGTACCTTAAAACACATGCTGAACACCGATGGATGGCTGAAACTCGATCGCGGGTACCTTAAACACATGCTGAACACCGATGAAAACCAGAATTAAATCGGCGAACTATCTTGGAATTTGTGCCTTCCAACGGTACAGTCGCAGTTTTACAAACAATCAGACCTGAATTCTGTTCATCTTTTAGGTCTCAAACTCTGAAGAAAGCACTTCTCAGACTCCACGAAGCCCTCAAATGGCCACCATCTTTGTTTTGAAAAGAGTAAACCAATGAGAGCGCACGAATGAACGCACCATGGATTGCACCAATCAGCGATCGTTTAAGTTCGCTGTATGCCAGGGTCTTCTCTCCTGCCGCCGCCATGTTGGAACGATAAGACCCTGGGGGCGTGGTTGGAATTTATCGGTCGTCGACCCAAGATGGTCTCCATCGTATTCACTGAAGACAACAAACCTGTCGAAAAGAAAACAGCTAAAGGTGTTTCCAAGAACATCACTAAGAGGACACTTCGGCAACAGGATTATAAATCTTGTCTCTTTGAGAAACAAATGCAGATGAGGCAATTGAATCAAATCCGAGGAGATAATCATCACATTTATTCTCATAATTTAACTAAAATCAGCCTTTCATCTTATGATGACAAGCGCTACATTTTACCAGACGGTTGTCATACATTTGCTTATTGGCACTAACAGATATAGGCCTACGTTTCTTATCAAATATTATGCTTGTAAATTGCTTTTTTATAACCTTCGATGCGTAAACTTTCAATTTATTTTCTATCAGTTATAGTTCAGTCTGAACACATGTATTAAAACATATGGGAAGAATCAATAGGGTAATCAAAAAACTATAAACTTAAAACAGAAAGGGCAAATATTTGTTAACAGCCCGTTGTAGTGTAAAAGGCCGTTGTTCTCAATAAAAATATTTCCACTTATATTGCCTTCAGTTTATTACTGCCTTAATTGTCTGGGTTTCGTATATTCTACTCACCCGTACAAGTTCTTAGACTTTGGGAGAACAAAGATGTGAACTAATGAGAGAGCTTCCACCCAAAACTTGCTATTCTTGAGTGAAAAAATATATAGGCATCTACTTCTCTCTACGCGATGAATTTTGGATCCTTACTAAGCAAAACGAGTTATTTTAAAACAAAATGAAGTTTAAGGCTAGCGTCACGATGATAAATTATAAGCAGAGAATACTACTTTATGATACACGTTACTGTTAATTAATCTGTAGAATCACTCTCTATTCTGCATTAATCAATCTGTCCATACACTACTCTACAAAATAAATAATCATTTAGAAAATTGACGGATTTCCTTTTTTCATAAACAATGTTTATTACAATATTTGCTCTAACAGCCTAAAGGGTCATCTAGAGAGCTTACGCTGTTTACATTGAATATTTCAAATATACAAATGCACATCACGATCGAACACACCCACATAAAAAAAAGAAAAATAAATAAAAATACAAAAATACCTACAGCAACTAACAGAAGCGATTTGATAGCGAAATAACCGACTGGACAAGCTGAAAAAAACTAACGTTAATTTGAAAATCAGCAGTAAAAATACCATTCAAAAGCCAACCTATTTTTTCTTATCTGAGGCCCGATACCATCTATTTCCAAGATTTTTTGTGCCTTTCAGTACAAACGAAGGGTAAGCAGAGATTATTGGCAGAACGAAGACTATAACTAGATCTTTCAGAAACGAAATTAAGACATAAATCACATAAATAAGGAGGGGCTAACTTAAATACCATTTTGTACATCAAACTAAGTTTATGAATTTTTCTTCAAACACAAGGTTCGAACCAAGAAAGTTCATTTAATGCAGATACCCTGTTTGCCCCTTTTAAAGCACCGGTTACAACCCTTGCGTCCCCTATTTATAAGCTTTCTAACAAATTACTATCAGATTCAGAACACCTTCCCAAACTACATCAGCATATTCTAAGGAAGAACGCACCAAGGATTCAAGTGTATAACTGTAACCAGAAATGAGGATAGAGTAGATTACGGTTTAACTATCATGGCACGTGGAGGCGGTTGTCTCTCGATACCATCTACAGTCTCTCTTGGCTTTCCCGCGCGATGTACTCTATCCAATTTATCCCTGCCTACTTCAATTTCCAACACATTCTCGCATAGGTCTAGGACTTTATGAGTTTATCGTAGCAATCCTCCCCCTCTTCTTCATTCAGCCCAATGATACGAATGGAATTTCTTCTCGAATATTGTTCGTTGTTGTTGCCTTAGGCCTTCACCTCGGCTAGCTCACTCTTCAGTTTAGCAAGTTCGTCTTTAAGACTTGAAATTACGGATTACTTACGGTTTGGACAAGCCCGGGCAAGGTAATACAGTCCATTCTTTTCACCTATGACGTCATAACCGAGTCTCCATGAAGTATTGACTATTTTTATCTATGACGTCACCGGAACCATGGCTCAACACGATCCACCCTAATCCAACACCGTTTAAAATGCTGTTTGTAATGGCACTAAGGACCTTGGCCAATATCCAGCCACCTTGAACGAAAGCGCATGTGGAGTAACTTCTTTGTTTGGATAATATACGCCCAGGCAGTTAACCCACAGCTTTCTCTTATAGATCTGTGCGGCTATGTAAGAAACTTGCTTGGTGTAAATGGAGCTATTTTTAACCTAGCTCGCATTGCCGAAATGCTTGAAATGCACGAAGTGTCAATACATCATGTCACGAACTCTATGAAGGACGAGGACGAACAACTGGAAATCATTTTGCAACACTGGTGGGAAAACAATGATATGGTGGAAGACCTTCCTGCTTTGAGGATAGGCCTCGAGAGCCTAAAACAAAGAGGTTAGTTGTATACCTTCATATACATGGCTCAACCGTTGACAGTATCTTATCAATACGATCTAAAAAAACCACACCAAATTCTGCCGTAGACATCCCAGTTTAAAATAGGGTACAACTCTTGCTATTTTTTAATCCGTTTTTGCTTCGAAAAGTGCGATTTATTAGTATGTAGCCATACAAACAGTAAAAAGTTCCTGTATGAACGCGAACGCTCACTTGTTGTGTTAATGAGCACTTATGGGCTCTCATGCTAAGCATTTTTCTTTTTTTTTACAATTTTAGTGATCTTTCTGAGTCACAATTTGATAGTCTGTCAGTATTCCCACAAGCGTACAACAGCTATATGATTTTTGTAGCGCACATCACAGACTGTAACAACAACAACAGCAACAAAAACACCCGGTAGGGACCTTACCCTACAGCTCAGTAGAAACTAATTGGTCTAATTGGGTTAACCTGCCTATTTCAGAAATTTGTTCTTGTTCCAGTACCACCTGTTTAACTCTTTAATCTTCATTTTCCGACCCGTTGCGGTTATTCCATTATGGCACATTTGGGAATGTTATTTACATATTGCCATAACATCTTAACAGATAAAATTGAAAAGGTTTAAATTTATCAATTCTGGTCCTGCTGGGAGTACCAAAATGTAATGGACTCAAATATGATCTAATTTTACGTGTAGGAAATTCCTCGTTTTTAAGGAAAAGAACATAAGTTAACGCACATGATATACAATTCTATCGTGGTACATTGTTCTCTTTTTTAACTACAGATTTCAGAGTCTCAGTAAGGGGACAAATGCATATCCGGAACTTGAGAAACGTTACAAGCAAGATTTCAGGCTTACAGTCCATGAATAGAGATTCTCAAAATTATTTCTGTGGTGAAATTAAATCTCTTTGCAAGACTGTTTTCAGAGATTGTTGCATTGAATTAGACGCCTCCTCAGGACTAGCGGAAAGAGCAGCCTCGACAAATCACGCGCTGTATCTCATTCAATACATCAAGGAGAATCATCGTCCTCTTCCACCCGCTATTAAAGAGAAATACCAGCAAATTTTTTCCTTGCCCCAGAAAGATACCATTAAAGCTTTCCTGAGCATTGTTCCTTTTCTCATTCAGAACATTAAAGACATCTTTGTTGAAGAGAGCGTTAAAGATGTTCCGCACAACGGTTTAAGGGGACTTCCCAAGGAGAAACTAGATCACTTTGTTTATGGTGTCCGAAACGCTGAGGGAGAAAGCAACCCTCACCGACTTTTCTGGGAGTGTTGCAACATCCTTGAACAGTTGTGCCTAGAAAATTATAGCGAGGAATCAAACAGGGAAATGGAAAGATGGGGTGACTGTCTCGCAATTGTCGAAATGTTGAACTTCTTAAAGCCATTCTTCCAATATTGCCCCCAAGACAACAGATTACATAAAAGACTAGAACTGTTTTCGCGGCACTTGAGAGACATGATGGCTGATCGGAGTCACAATGACAAAGTTTTCTCGCACGATTTCTCTAACGTTTTACAGAGTCTAATTCGCTTTGCCCGGTTTGATCCTTCAAAGATGGTGAGATTCGAATTATATAACTTTAGGCATTCTCCTTTCTCCTGCATCCAAGAAAGTGTTATTTACGACAAACTGGAAAACACATTCTCCCAGGTTTTTCGAGTTAAGGCGGAATCAGATGATGAGCTTCATCTCCATGCTCTCGCACATGTGTGCATCGCTGGACAAACATGTATGAAAAGAGTGTTCTATTCTGCAATGCAAAGTGTGAATATAATAACAGGTTCAGCTCTTAGTTTGCGTCTCGAATACAGATGGGGGTCTAAGGAAGTCAGTCTTGACAGCAAGGATTTTGTAATTTTGGCTGATCGACCCACTGGTTGTCCTTGCGCATCAGTAGAAGACCATTTGGGTAAGTTATTTACGGATCATACAGTCATGACTACAACTTGTGAAATCACCATACACCGTAATTTTTAGGGAGTTATTATAACTCCAAAAATGGAATAAAAATTTTAGGGACAGGATAGCCCCTTTTTGGGGGTTATTTTAACTCCTAATTTAACTGCGAATTTGGGGTCATTTTTACTCCTGTAAAAGAGTTCGTTTTACTCCCAGTCTGGAGTTAAAATAACTCTGAAATGGGGTTACTTTTACTCCTTACATGGGTTGTTTTTACTCTTTTTGGAGTTAATTTAACTCTGAAAGTGGAGTAAAAATTTTAGGTACAGGATAACTCCTTTTTTGGGGTTATTTTAACTCCTCAATATCTGGGGTCACTTTTACTTCTGCAACAGAGTTCTTTAAACTCCTTTTTGGAGTTAGAATAGCTCCCCAGAAAATATCTCCACTGTAAGGGGATAAATTAACCCCACTAAACTAAAGGACTTATTATAACTCCTTGAAAATTACTGTGTAGTCAACACTCTAGTTAACTATATTTATTAGGAAGCTTAAATAACGACGACGACAACGGTGGTGAGAACGTCTGTTAGACACTGAATTCACGCTGCCTGTTTCAAAATTCATCACTCTTGTTCCAAGTCACTACATTTGTCAATTTTTGGCGATTTTTTTGGAGTTAAAATCTTAAGGATTTTATCTAAGTTAAAAAAAAGTATTAGAAAATTAGTCTCTTTTTGTGTTCACGTCCTTCAAAAAACGTGAAATCAGGCAGTTTCACGTCGTAGTTGTGCAACGACGGCAAAAAAATGTAGAAAAAAGCATGATTTTTGCAGAGTTGTTGTTTTGCTAATCTACCGTAAACCTATTGCCTTTTTGCCCTTCTCGATGTTGATGCCGCCGTCGTCGTTGCTTATGCTCATCGTTAGCTGTTTGAACAAAGTTAGATTCGCGATTGGTCATTACAGGTTTCGGAAGTTTCGATGAATCCTGATCTTGCTCCCCCGTTTTTTCCTGGTGTGTCTACAAGCGTTGAAATCATGGATTGTACTGTGATTTTACTAGACATTTATAGAATCCTAGTGATGTAAATGATTTATTTCATTGATTATTATTCTTTTAGCATGTACGTTTTTAGTTAATTTGCTTTGCAATGTCGTCCGTGGCGGAGATCTTGAGGTACAATTCTACCTCCTGTATGTCCTTGGAAACAATTATATACACAGTGTGGACAATTTAATGTGTCTTCCCCCACTTGTGCCTCATGTCGTGCAGTGTTGGGTACTACCATAGGTTTAAAACTAAAATGGCAGGCTGTCTATGAGTGAATTTCGCTTATTTTGACCGTGAAAAATCAGTGGTCACGAACCCGCTGGCTCTCTGACTTGCAGTTCGGATACGGAGGTCCGCACTAGCCGTTTGATTACCTTTTTAGTCTTGTCAGATGATCAACTTGAAGTGAGCTCTCGACAAGAGAGCAACGTTTCACCCGTCGGTATGGAAGTCAAAGTAAAGATGATGGATGGAATTGTGTTTGCAATGACACTAGACCAGAATGATAATATTAGGAAAGTAAAGAGGACCATTAACCAGTTGTGCCACATTTCACCGGACCAACAACGGCTTGTATTTGCTGGCCAGAGACTGGAAGAGGACCGTACCCTGCTGGAATGCAACGTCCAGGATGGATCAACCCTAATCTTGGTTCAAAGACTTCGAAGTCGCCGGTGTACAGCAATGATTTCGTGAAATCTCTCAGTTCATCCCGAGGACCAGGTGTGGGTAAGTTTAATGTGTTCGTCGTCTCTTTGCAAATCAGATTCACCATTTCTAGTTCAAATATTTTGCCCGAGATCATGAGGTACAACATATCCTGCACTTGTTCCACTTTGCATTCAGAGTAGGCAACACTTCATCTTTATAATTTCTTTTATTCTAGGCCTAGGCCAAGCGTGGAACCTTTCATAACAGGAACCAAACTTAGTGACTTACGTTCATGAAAAGTTCGACGTCTGGTTCAGTGAGTGAGTTTGAATCGTTTAACACGTTCTATCTGTCTACTTCACACGAATAGAACGTCTGAAGATCGTCTCTGGGACTGACGTCGATCTTCACATGCGACGAACTAAAATAATAAATTAAAAATTTGTACGATGATGTATACAGTCAACTGTCTCGTAAGCGACCATCGTCGGTGCACAACAAAGTGGTCGCTTACGGGAGGTGGTCGTTTACGGGAGAAATCCGTCAAGAAATAGAGACCTTTAGCATCAGGCAAACCGCAAACCGCAGTTTGCAGTTACGCGTTTGCAGTTTCGCGTTGCCGAGATTTCAAATTTTAGCAAGGCGTTCAATTCAGTTCAGTTCATTTTTATTTAGCCAAAATATAATACAATACAAGAACACATATAGGAATTGTAAGGTTGCAAGGGAGCCCAGAAGAAACCAGAAGGCATATGAAGCCTGAGCTCCCTATTCTCAGAGAAATAAGCAAAATAGAATGAAATTCGCGGAGAAATACGTTAAAAATGGGAACTAAACAGAGACTGAGTTAAGTTATGAATTCAGTAACAAGAGAGAAAAAAAATTAACTCTGGATTGGAACAGAATACTTTCTTTTGTTAGTACGGCAGAAAGGAATATAAAATCGAGTTGAACTACGCGTTCATTGTTTAGGGTCGCCATGTTGCTTTCATCAAGGCGAAGTGCATCACTTTAATCGCCCAAAAATCAGCAATAATTCATTGATTCGAGATCAAAAATCCAACAAACACATCGCAAACGGATATAAAAAGCTAGTTCATACATTTAAGCGCGAGGCTGTATAATTTTTTTGGCGCAAAAAACCTTGCCGTAAATCACTTACCGCTGGAAGCCCTTCCTACCGTTCAAACGTGAACTGCAAACTGCAAACGTGACCGCAACGCCGTGCTCACGTGACATTTTACGGTTTGCGGTTTGCAGTTTCCCATGAAAAACCTGATGCTAAAGGTCTCTAATAAGCTCCAACTAACCTGATGGGCCTAATTAATAAAAGTTATTACCTTAAGAACTAAAATGTAGGCACATAGGCGACTGGTAATAATCTTATGCATCGAATAGCTGGAATAACTTTGGATCTGTGATACTTTGTATATAACATTTTGCATCAATGTTACAATCCCCTTTTTTACTTACAGATCGTATGTCAAACCATCTTTTTTGTAAGTCAGTTGCTATAAACTGTCAGCCCGCTTGGTCAGCGCTATAAAAAACTGACGTTTGTGACATTTGAACAATAGCCGGGCAACAAAAAACGTACAACTTGTTCTGCAACATATTTACTGCAAAACGAGTCGAATGGAGATTTTGCGCGTTTTACCACCCACGAAAAAACATTGCAACCTTGCAATATTCGTCAGCAAGTAGGACGCAAAAGATATGTTTTGTTATCTCGATTTCCGCTGTTATTTTGAAGCTAAGGGTCAAAATCACATCCAGTTTCGGCTCATACAGGTTCTTAAAAATAGAATGGCATGACATTTTCTCACTTTCACATCACCTCCTAGCAAGCTGGAACTTACATATCCCCCGTGTTGCGGAGTCGAAGAACAAATGCTCATCTTCTCGTCAAATTTAACGCCTGGACGAGTCAAAGGCCCTTGAATTGAAATCCGATCCCCAAGTTAGCTATTTTACTCATCTGAAAGACTCCTGCGTGTCTTAAATTTGGTAAGATCTCTAACCGTGCTGTAGAAATTTTGCCACAAATAATACGCTGAGTCTGAACAGGGAACGATGCAAGTTCTCACTCACCAAACTTGCGCGTGTTTTTAATTGAGTTGCTAGGTGCGCAATGCATTCTAGTAAAAAGTGGCGCAGTGCACTCTGGTTAAATGCAGTGTATTCTGGTAAAAAGTGATGAATTTGAGAATTCATCCCTTCTTATATATTTCTCTTAAATCCTAATTATGTTGCTGCTCGCTCACTTCGCTCGCTCCGCATCAATTAGCGATTCTGAGGAAGAATGATAGTAATAAATGATAAAAAATAAATGCATTCTAAGTTAACAGTTAGGATTCAAAGGCTGAATTCAAACCTTTAAAATGAGACCTGGGCTTATACTTCGATGAAGAAGAACAGCAGCGATCAAATAACTGCTCTTTTGTCCTAGCAATTTCTACATAGGTTTGTTTACTTTCTTTCTCACAATTACGAAACCTTTGTCGGTATGCCTCTGGCACTAATTCATAACCCTTAAGAATAAGCTGTTTGACAGAATCGAAATCTGAGGCTTGTTGCGCTGATAACTGACTACAAATTTCTCGAACCTTCCCAGTTATGACGCTCTGCAATAACATGGTCCAGTAATGTTTGGGCTATTTTAGATTCTCTGCTAGTTTCTAAAAATGTAGAAAATACTTATCAACTTCAACTTCTTGAAAAGGTGGGACCAGCCTAATATGTTCAGTTATATCAAAATTAGAACTTGAGCTGGTTCCAGCATGACTTAGCCCTAATTTCTCTTCCAATTCTAACTTCTCCAGCTCCAATTCGTGATCTAATCTCTGCTTTTCTAAACGTAATTCTCTTTCTTTCTCCCTTTCTAATCGATCTCTTTCTTTTTCTTGTAATTCTCGTTCCCTAAGCTCCATTTTTTTTTTGCATTTCTAATTTCTTAATTTCTAACTGGATTTCTAATTTTCTCAATTGTACATCAGGCATCAAGCGAGATTCCAATACAGATATGCCGAAGAGTTTTAAACTAACCAAGTGTTGCAAAATAATTTCCTGAATTTGATCTTTGCTCATTGACTTTTTAACCTCTAAGTCTAAATGTTTACCCAGAGTAATAAGTTCATCCTTCAATAAACTATCGAAAACCTCCTGACTAGGCGAATGCAAAAATTTATCTGGATTAAATTCTGTGCGATGTTGAACGTCGCTGGATTCACAAAGGAAATAACATAAACGACCAAAAGCCCAAGGAAAGTCCGAAGCACGTACGGCAAGTAAAGCTTTATAAACAAGTTCCTCCCGGACAGGCCCTCAATTGTTACAGACGCAAAACTGAAGCGACAAACTGAAACAGCGACTGCAACAAGAGAATCCATCGATATTCATACACTGTAAACATGAACTCTAATAAAATTTAATGTTAACACAACATGCGCAACGGGCATAAAATTTACAAGCCTAAATGGTTAATTGAAGTTCTTCAAAAAATGTTCAAAAGCTTATCTGCCACGATAGTACTCCAAAATAAAGTCTTCATAAACCAGGAATAGTCAGTTTTAGCAAATCAAGGTGTACAAAGGTCCTTGTCGCCACACGTTCGTCTTCACAGCAACATTAAAAAGCGCACTCCACAAAACCTCAACATATGCTTTTTCCTAATGTCCATATATGGTCATATAAAAGGTTACATAACAAACCGGTGGCGCGTGACTTTGAAAAGGACTGTTCGTAGGAGTGTGAGCCTTGTAATACAGATGACATACAAGTCTTAATAAGGACAATGGATGATACATAGGTCTCCATAGCAGTGAACCCGAGCGATTCTATCAGGAATGCTAAGAGGGTATTCTAGTTGTTGTTGTTTTTAATTTGAGGGAAATGAAGTTGATTTGGGAAGGAAATAGGTTAGGGTAGAATGTACACATATGAACTACTCCGCTTATGAGCTCAGAGGCAACTTGTTTTGGTGGTGGACTATCTGGTATTTGTCTACCAATTATTCACTTCATATTTAAATTTTTAACAACCCCTAAATCCACTGTTTTCCGAAATTTTAAACAAATCCCTCAAGACGTTTATACATTAAAAGCATTAGAAAAATCATCCAGACATTCTGAACAATTTTAAATAAGAATAATAATAATAACAATAAATCTATCACTAATATTGCGCAAATTTCATGTGCATATGATCAAATGCACTTTACATCTAAAAACATATTAGCTAACAAAAAACTATAAAAACTGCATGATCAAAATTTACAAAACATCGATTGGGCCTAATAAAAAAAGCTAGTTTAAAAATGTAACTTAAGAAATATTTAAAAAGTATTAAAATTTTACTAAAAAGCTATATATATATATATAATATAACAACAAATTACATGATAGAAATATCTATAGGACCTAATAATATATATAGATTTAGCCAGGGCTAAAAGCAAAGCTCCCATTAACAAATTTAATATATAGATTTAGCCAGGGCTAAAAGCGAAGCTCCCGTTAATAAATTCATAATTTAAATCAAACAATAAACTTGTAATCCACAGATCAGGGCACATTCATGTGACTTTTCAGGTAACGGCTGAGTGATTTTAGAGAAAAATAATTTGACAGTCCGAGAGTGAAAAAAAGTTTACATCGAGTTAATAGTCTTATTTGTAAACCTAAGAAAGCAATCATGTTCGATCACCGTAGATTAGGCCTGGAAACAAATAGACCTATTCGTGTATTGTATTTGCATCATAACGTGGAAATTCCTGAAACAAAACGTTTTTTTATTCCCAAGGGGTTTGAATTGGGTACAACATTGAGTTAACCGAATTGGTCTATTCCCAAACAAAATAACCCAGTCGCCCATCACCTTAATTTTATAAGTTTAATTCACAGTCTCTCCAGCAACTCCGTTTGAGAGACTATGGATAATTGGACAGCCCCGAAATATAATTTTATGAAACACACAATAGTCCTCGGTGGCAGCCAATTTACACGTTCCATTCCTCTGTCTAAAAGGGAGGCCAAAATAAAAAAACCAGGAAGGATTTTTTGTTCTACAAGGTTACTTTACAAGTAAATCTTGGCGACAAATCTGGTGGCGTGTAAACCAGCCTTTTAAACATACTTTTTTTTCATCACGTCTCAGGTAAACAGTACTATGAGGCGCTGTTTTTTTTTTTCATACAAACCTCGGACAGAATTTGTTCTTTTTTTGCCCTATTTAAGCCTATAATTCTGCAGTTTTTCACAATTTTGCAAGACAAATTGCACTTTTTCAATATCTACGACGATCGAAGCACGCGTTTCCTTTGCACAACAAATTATAGCTTCGACCACATTATAAAACGTTTTCATGAAGAGAATTCCATAATGCCGGGACTTTTCAGTTAGAAAAATCTGGTCCTATGTCCTATGCAGGGTTATAATTATGGGCTTTTAGTAAAAACGATAAAAAAGTTCCCAAAATCACCTTTTCGGCCAGCCGGACGTGTTCTCACTTTTGACAAGCACCAAATTTGCAGTGCGATTAATAGAGTTACCATTTCCGAGTCAACACGATAGAGAATTTGTTAGGTTTAGGTTGCATTTCCCTTTTTTAAAGCTGTTATATGGTTTTGTTATGTGTAATCTTTAAAAGCGAGTGATATTTACGCGCGGCGTTTTGAGTATTCCTGCATGCGATGTTTATGTACGACTGAAAACAACCGGTGCAGCGATAAAAATTGCAAGAGGGACTACTAACAATCAATAAAATAAATATAATTCGGTGAAACATGTACAGAGACAATAATTTTCATTCACGAAGACAAGTATTTAGCGTAAAGTGTCTCTGAAAATCATGAATCAGGTAAGCATAAGCTTATCTATGTCTTAAGCTGGCTTCCCGGTGTTTGCTCTTTTTCAAGATGAACTTGAGAAAATCGCTCAGAGCTTTCTTTTTACAGCCAAAATTATAACTAAATATTCTCCGGAACGTTTTCTTTCATTGAATTCGCGGTCAAAAAATGTCTAAAGGCTTTTTAAACATACTATGGTAGGTTATAAACTACTCGTGTATAAACATAAGCCGCGTAAACTACGCTCGACCTCAGGAAACCGAAAAAAAAAAACATCAAAGAGATGCTGCTCCTGAAGGTCATGAAGTCAGGCCAGAATCGTTTGAGACTTTTCAACCCTCTTGTACGCCTCAAGCAAGAGCAAGTGAGTAAGCTCATTTTTGAAATCGATGCCATTCGAAATCGGATTTCCAATGACTTGGACAAGCGGTGCATTTCTTAACCAAAAGCTAAATAAACAAACCAGCTATTAATTACACAGAACAATCTTGTTAGCAGGTCTATTTCATTTGGTACATCAAATAGAAAAAGACAGTTAAAAACAACACAAGATGACACAAAACCCTGTCAGCTTCAGCTATCAGTAAGCAAGTTTCCAGAAGCTGCATAAATTTTCCGCATGTACTCACCTGTCAAATTTTGACCAATCAGAGCATAAAAATTGGACGTAGAGCGTGATCAACGCGTGATTATTGTGAGAAAGGTCAAAAGCGATTGGCTTCCCTGCATGTAAAAGCCGGTTGAATTTTCGCGTCCGAGATCAGTTTGAAATCAAAATTTTAAAAGCGCGGCTCATGAACACGACTAACACGCTTTTAATAAGTCTAGGCGCCATCTTGAATTTTCAATGAATGACGTCATTCGCGGAAAGATCATACACGTGGCCAAAATGGCTACCAAAGATGAAATCTCTGTTAACGTTTGTTTTGCAGTGTGTTCATATAAAAAGGAATGTTTTACTTTATATCGAGAGGAATATTTTCTTTCTACAATGTCTTTATGGTATGTTATCGTAACTTTAAAACTTTCGTGCAAAGATATTCCTGGATCGATGACATCGAGGACAAACGAGAGCTGATTTAAATGCCAAAAAAAAAATGCGAATTAAAGTTTTGGCTTAATGGTCTCGGCTTACGTCAACAGACACGAGCTTAACTTCTTCCCAGGTAATCTTTTGTAGCAATGGTTTTGATACTTTTTCATTTTTTATGCCGCGCCTTTATTAAAAAAGCTGAAAACGATTAATTATTACCGCTCGTAGGAGACTAGCATTATCTATCAGGTATTTATAAAAGCTAATTGAAAGGATATTTATGTTGCTATTCTGATCCTCTCAAAGTGTACGATTATTCTATTTCGATAAAAGTTTATGCTTTCTATCATCAGTTTTTTTATGTTATTATGTATAGGTTTTAGGGTAAGAAAGAAGTTGGATAAAAACGTTTATACTCCAGTCGACCCTTGCACCGATTAATTTTTCACTCTGGGAAGGCGTAGCTCAGTAATCCAGAAAGCTATCAGCTCGAATCCTGGTTAGAGATGTAGCCACTAAAGAGAGCTGAAGCAGGGATGCATCAATTCTTCCAAAGCACTTTGCTTACATTTACATGTTGAACAAGCAACAAAAAAATAAAAAAGCACCCTCGAAAAGGGATACAAATTTTTATTTGAAAATTACTGTCACGACGATTATTGTAGGCCTATAAGGACAATACATTCATGGAGAGGGGAATGCTTTAAATCACTGAGGAAGAGTGAAAGGCCTCACAATGTAAACAGTTGTGATAAATGCTCTTGTACAAGAGGAGGAAATGGTTACTGTATTCACATCTTTTTATTATATAACTGTTTGAATTTACTGAATTCCCAAGAACTGGAATGTGCACAACTCAAAACAGTAGCACAAACCAAGGACCTAGGGTACGAACCCTAATTCATGTAATGCATATAATGTCATCAATCCTTATTACAGGGACAAATGCTCAGGGACAAATGAGGGCTTTAAGGTGTCCCTTGTATGCAGCGAGGCAACGTACTGTCCAAAATATAGAGAGGGCAAATTAGTTCTTTCATTCACTTAAGACAATTAACTATCCTGCAATAGTTTCAACTAAATTAACTGGACACAAGGTTCCAGGTTTTAGTGTTCCGTTCCATCCACGTGATGGGGGGAGAGATGTAATGGCGTGACCGCATGCGTGACACGCCTAGTTACGCGAATAGTATGCATATTAGGTGCTGTTATTTTAGAACGTGCTATGTTATATCAGAACGTAGGAAGTAACGGACGCGAGCAGTAGCTTTACGAATTGATTGTGAAACATATACGATGTAAGCCCGACATTAAACACGGGTAGTGAGTTAAACATCTCTCTCTAATGGAGGCAAACTTCAGTGTTATGACAACCATTCCAGGTTGCCAAGACCTAGAGCTGTTGATGGCTCCTTTCCTGAATTCCCAATTGACACTGACACACCAGCTTGAGTGGGATTACAAATGCCCCTTTTTTCAGGAGGACCAATTCATAAGTTGTTTAAAAATTCCTAATCCATCCTTAATTGAGAATCAAAAAGTCAGAGCAAAGATACGTTTTGGTTTCAAAGTAAAGGGTTCGAGTCAACTAGCTGTAATTTGTACTTGTTTGCGAATGGAAGCTCAACATCTCTCACTGCAAACAAGGTTTGTTCAAAATACTCTCGTGTCACAGAATGATGTTTCTAATAATATTGAATGGCAAATTGGTCTTAAGCAGCAACTAAATACATGAGTACATGAAATACTGAGTACATAAAAAATATGGGTTTAGCATTTATATTTATAATATGTACATATATATATTCATATTCAGGGCTTAGAGTATAAAGTTGTCATAAAACAGAAGGGTGATAGATAACAGGGATATCAAGTTATGGTTTATTAGAAATCAAATGCCCTTTTACTTTCTGAAACTTGACACCTGAGAAGGCATGTTCTGATCCAAGGTTTTATTGTCGCATAGTTAATGGTAAACCTGAGCTCAAAGGGGTCCACCTTTTTCAGGGTCATTTGGGTTGGGCAGGATTAAAGTGGTGCTGTCTTCAATATTCTTAAAAAAAAAAGACTGGTTACATTTCACGTTTTTTTACCTTCTACCTTTAGTGCTAAAATTTCAGATTCTAGTTCAGAAATTTCAGCTTCGTATTCGTGTAAGCTGTGTCGCTCAGCATCATTTGGCTCAACACACACCTCACTCCTGTGGTGTTTACCATATTTAGTTTCCCTCGAATCAGATTCCTGTTCAACTTTATCTTATTCTGGATCTGAGGGATAAGGTATGGCTTGTGTACAGGGCATTTAAACACCGATCTAGGGGGGACTGCACGTTTTCAAAAGCTATCGACCACTATTAAAAGACAATACAATACAATACTTCCGAAGTCATCATCTCCCAAATAAAAAGAACAGACGATTGTAAGTTTCTGCCCGTGGCAAAAAAGCAATATTTAAGAGATGAATATAGCGGTACGAATTAGAACCCACACACAAAAAGATTAAGTTACACACCTTTACGGGCGAATTCTCCTCCCTTTTAATTCGCTGCAGCCGTGCTACCTTTTAATACATGCTGATCGCTTGGAATCTCATGTCACAAAACTCAAAGAGGGCGGCTGAAGTCTTTCCGCGAATGACGTCATAAATTAAAAATTCAAGATGGCGCCCAGACTTATTAAAAGCGTGTATTGCGTATGCATTTCAAAAAAGTTGAACCTGAGCCTGTGTTCATTTGAAAAGTAGCAACTTGTCAGCGGATAACTTCAAAAAACACTCGAACTCAGTGGGTCGATACATGAACCCAATAAAATATCAGCGGAAAACTTAAAAAATACGTGACCTTAATGGGTAGAAAAATGAGCCGGCGATACAGTAAGGTGATGATGGTAAGCGGCTACTCTAGTTTGACAGCTGTCAATTAACCTTTATTAGAATCGTGAATATTCGAATTAACAGATTACGAGTGTGAGTAAGACATATCCGTCCGGCTTGTAGTGGAAAATGCCAGATCGTGTACCTGAGCCCGTTATTAGTTAGTTATTAGTTTTCTGATAGTGGTCTGCACATGTCCCATTTTGGCAGCTGTCAATTGACCTTAATTTGGCTTGCACATATAACTTTAAACGACTGACAGCCCTGCCCGACGTAGTTTCGTTTTTATGTTGAATTGGTAAGTGTTACATATTACATCAGCTTATATGTAGGGGTAAAACGACTGGTTTTCCATCTGAGCCCGCGAGATGGTCATGTCATAAATGTCAGCGGATGTCTGATTTTGACAGCTGTCAATCTAATCATACTTATACGGATGGCTTACATAACTGAAAGGCTTAGTCAAGTTGTGCAAGATCTATTGTGACATTTGATATCGGCTTACATGAGGTGGGTGGGCGGGCGGGCGTACGCTTCGTCATAACCAATCCATCTCGGATGGATAGTTTACCAATTTTGTTTCCCATGGTGCTCCGCTGGGCGCGCTTCGCACGCGCGAGAGCTCCGCTATAATTTATCAAACAATAAACTTGTAATTTACAAATCAGTTAACTTTAGGGCACAATCATGTGGCTTTCTGAGGGAGAGGCTAAGTGATTTTGGAGAAAAATAATTTGTAAACGGTCCAAGAGTGAAATAAATCGTACATCGAGTTAACCCTTGGACGTGCACGCAGTCATACCGCCATCGTGATACAAGACGGGGGGGGTTGATGGAATTTAATAGAATTAACTCCAAATTTAAACGTGGGAAGGAAGAATAGTCTTTTTCAGTGGAAAAATAAATTCACGATAGAAACATAAGACTTTGTACTTGAAGATTTAATCGAATCCTCCGAGAGTTTCCCAGCGGAGTTGTCATTAATTACTGATAAGAGAGGATAAAGGGGACAGAGAAGGCATCCCCCATACACACCCTATTCCATAGGTAATTCGTCTTGAGTTATTTTTAAAATCGGGATAAAGTTACCTCGCGCGCTGCGTGGATGTTTCGTGGACGTTTCGCATGACTAAACGCCTTGCAAAACATGTCGGGTGAAAGGCAACTGAATGAAAGCGTAAAGAGATCGAGAGCATTTCTGAATATTGAAGCGAAATGAGTCGGCGCTCACCTGTGAAAAGGGAATCGCGTAAAATCAGTAACCTCAGTGCTTTAATAAAATGAGAAATTTCGCCGGTCTATGGAAACCGGTCGTTTGTATAACAAAGCAAGTACGACGCCAAGTGTTATTTTTGTTGAATAATAAAAGACTAATAAAAGAGTAAATATCAAACCAGAAATTGCTCTCTTCAAACTGTAAATTATAAATGATCCTGAGAGAATATTCAGTGTGTTAAGGATTTCCCTGCTGTACTGCTAACTCTATGCAAGAGAGGAAGGGCGATTCTTTTTTAATTTCCGTTTCGCTGACACAGCCTTAGCAGAAATCTCTCTTTAGTCGTTTTCGTCGACAATACAAATAGCTGGTTTTCAGTGTCACGCCATTCAAAATAGATCAAAGTAAAAATGAAAACCGTTCAATAGATAAAGTCCAGAATCTGGGAAATGAAAGGAGGTACATATACAAAAACCCTCGCCAAGATTCAGGTCAGAGGAATATTTCGTATACGAGATATCCGAAGAAATGTTTTACCCAAACATATGGAGATTTGTATGGAGACACCATGCTAGTGCTCATGTGGATGAGTTCCAACATGGCGGACGGAAACCAACAGAAACATCTGTTACCGAGTTTTGCTACAAAAGCGTGAATTTATTCTTCGAGAAAGTCATAAACATAAAAGTGATACTTTTTCTCACACATGAACTGTTTAGATAGCAAAATTTCCTGAATTAAGTCATTTTTTTAACCTACAAAAATTCCGCGTCACGCAAAAGCTTACAAATTCAAGCGTACTCTATCACAAAACCAAGAACCCTTTTGAAGCGAAAATTTGTATGAAAATTAGTTTTCAGCTGCTCTAATGCATCGTGAAAGTAACATCTCGGTAGGATCGATAGATTTTTAGTTTGGAGCAATATCGCTCTCCGCGTCTTCCGCCATTTTTTCTGCGTCAATTCGTGAAGGACGCGTGGCTCATCCACGCGGAACACATTCGCGCTATGTGATTGGCTGTTGTCTAATCCCCCTTGGGATCTATGGTCTTAAAAATAACTTGAGACGAGTTACCTATGGAATAGGGTGTGTATGGGGGATGCCTTCTCTGTCCCCTTTATCCTCCCTTGTTACTGAAGAAAAGAGGCTAATCAAGGTGGCAGTGCTCCATTTGAATAGAATCATATGGAAGACGCAGGTAATTTTTCCGTATTCTGGGAAGCTCGACATTTGAAGGTAGGAGTTTAAGTTTGTGAAAACTAAGATCTAAATAAGTCAACCTTTCAGTATCAATCGCGTCCTAGTGTTTAGGTATATCGCACGACATGCTGTATCGCAAATTATTTTACTTATCCCACATTTCTTTGCAAAATTTTCATTGTTTTCTGTTGGAATTTTTTCTAAGTGTCCACTGCTACCGCGCGTGCGTGAAATTAAATTCTGGCCATGTTCGCCCAGTAATCAATCTCCCCTATGTCTCCACGTTATCTGAAAGAGCAGCTGCTGATCAATTGATTGATCATATGACGATCAATGGTCTGCACCTTGAGTTACAGTCGGCCTACAAGAAACATCATAGTACTGAATCAGCGCTTTTAAAAGTGAAGAATGATATCTTAATGCATAGGGATGCGCAGAAGGTGAACTTGCTGTTTCTTTTAAATCTCAGCGCAGCTTTCGATACTGTACGCCACGACTTCTTGCTGGATCGGTTAAACTACGGCACGGGTCCTGGCGATTTTTCCTCCCATTAAAAAAGCACCATAGAGCCAAACACAGGTCGAGATTTCAGCGATTTTGCCCATTTCTAAAAGTTCCAAAATGAGAAAAAGTGTACATAGACCCGATTTCAAAAAAAGTGCTACTATGGCCCATTTCGTGGAAAAACCGACCAGGATCCTTCATTTTTTACAATATAATCATACATGGATCTGGGAAATAGCCTCTACCTTCACTTTTACTCCCAATCTACAGAAAACGTTTTTAGTAATTTTAGTTGTATTTTTGATAACTTATCAAACGCTTCCTGTTTATTGTTTTCATTATATCGTCTTTTAATTTGGTATCTATCTCCATTTATATTTGTATCGATTTTAAAATATGATCTTATCTTGTCATCTTGAATTCGGAATTTAAATCTCAACTTTTCTAATCTCTCTTCCAACTATTTTTGATTTTCTATCTTAACTTTAAATTTATTGTTTTTTGTTTTTACTTTTTTGATTCCTTTTATGTTTAATAGTTTATTTCCATATTTTTGTTTGTATTCGTTTATATAACTGTTTTCAATCTTTTCAAGCGTTGTTTGTCTTTACAAGGACACAAACATATTAACTCAATTATTGGATGTAAACCTCTATATGGATATACCGCCCTTTTAGGATTAGACAAATGCTCAAATAATCGATTTTCTAACAGTTGAGTGGTTGAACCTATATAACATTTATCTGAAGCTCCAAATTGAGTAAGATATATTTTTCCATTTTGATAATCTGAATTGAAGTATGAATTAACTATGATCATTTCAGCCTGTTGGCGCTCACGATAGTATTTACATTTTTTCTTGCTGTCAAGATGTATATATTCGAGTTTTGTTGTTCGAGATAAACAAGTATACATCTCTTTAATATCCCTCTTTTCTATATCCCAAATATTATAATTTTCATCTATTTTACCTCCCTGATATTTATAGACTGTATTACAGAAATTAGGTAGAAATGATTCTCTGAATTCATTTAAACTAAATGTTTCATTATTGATATTAAATTCTAAATTACTTTTTGCATCTTTTTTGATATCATCAATCGTGAATTCTATCATGTTGAACATGTTTTTTTGTTTTATATTTGTTGTTGCTATTACTGGCATTGCGATACAAACTTAATACTTTTCAATGTGTGATTTATATTTGAAATTTATTTCATATAACTCTTTATTTTGAACAAATCTTTCGCAACAATCTTTGGTAACTCTTTTTCGAGTTTCATTTAACCAGCATATATTTTTGTAGTACTGACCAATTGGTTGAAATCTTTTATACTTTAGATTTTTGTATTTAAGAAAGTTGTTTAACATGGTTCTTGTATTATTATCATATCGAGATGATCCTTCAATATATTTCATCTCAATTTTTTTAGGACACATCTCAGAAACTGATTTAGATACAAAATAATTGTGTCTTGTCAATTTGATATTATTGATTGGCTCACATTGGTTATCATCGCCACTCATAATTATTGTAATATCGTATCTGATAAATGCTTGATATAATAATGTGATATAGCGATTTGGAGTCATAGTATATTCATCAATAAATACAATTTTGTCTTTTAAATTATCAATACCTCTAATATTATCATAACAGTAAGATTCGAATGTATGACATATTTTATTAACATGTTCTTGACTCATATCAAATTTGTCTATTAACATATTTTTAATGTTTACAACGGCTTTGTTTGTATGAGATAATAATAAGGCTTTTTGAGCATTTTCATAAATTAATTGACACAGTTGAGAACTTTTTGTTACCACAACCAGCATACCCATACAATGTTTTTCCCGTTTTGCTTATTTTATCAGTGTAACTCTCATAATCCAAATTTTCACGATAATGCTTATCAAAGTAGGTTGGATGGCCATTTGTAACAAATGGTTTGCCGATATTTTTAACATGGAATTTGACATCAGCTTTATTATTATATTTGTGTTTTGGATTTGTCATAAAGAACCCATCGGTATTTATTGAATATAATTCGGATTGTTCAGTCCAATTTTTTTTTAACAAAGCAAGACATTGAAGGATGGAATTTGAAATAACAAACCGGTTGATAGATGTATGGTCGGATAATATTCTCTCAATTTTTTGTTCACGAACCAGATATATATCTTTAAATTTATCAATTATGACGTTAATATTGCGTTCAATTCCATCGGTCCACACATCTTGACAGGTTTGTAAATCTAGACATGTAAATCCAAAATCGGATCTATTATATTTTCTTCCTAATTCACCAATAACACTATTAGCCATTTTTTTAGCTTGGGCTTCTGGGAATGTGTTGAATATGAATAACATGAAATCTTTGAAGGTATCTGCTTGAATTCCATGATGAGCAACCAATTTATATTTGATATTTGATACAGGCATTTTACACTCATAAACTAGGAAATCGATAAGACTGGAATGATAGAATCCGGCTTCCATTCTCAATTCACAACTGAATATTGTGATCTCATATTCGTCAATATAAAATTCGCCATTTTGGTTTAATTCTGGATAATAAAATCCTATGTCGTTATCTAACACCTTTTTACCTTCAAATTTTTGGATTATATCATGAATCGTATAGATTGGAATAGTTTTACTGTTTAGCATTAGAATCGATGGAAATTGTTTGCAAATATCGATATTAACCAAACCTTCAGGTGGGTCATCAACACTCCACCATTGTATAGCCTTGGGATAATATCTGTCTAAAATTTCCCTCGTTTTATTATTGTAACTACTTTCGGGCAAATATCCAACCACAGTTTTGAACAAACAATTGGAAAGGGATGTATACGATTGATTAGCCCATTTAAAATCGTGGATATTGTATCGTTCATATAATGACTCACAAATCTGTTTACGAATTTCATATTCATCATTTTCAACATACATATTGTTATTGTGATCGAGAAACCCGTCAAGTTGGCCGTTATTATTGAAATGTAAATACTCGACATATAAATTATTACCACGCATATAATCCCAAACGGCTTGTTTGATTGACAAATCTTCTGGACATACAATTATATTATTTTGGGTTTCAGGAGTAAGCTCATCATACATCGTAAATTGATCATGCAGTCTTGTCCATTTTAATTCTGACATATGTTGAAACAGATTGATAGATCCATTTTGATTACAACTTGGGACCAAACATAATCAATTACACATGTATCAGAACCTCGAATTCGAAATTTATTTTGATTATCGAGGACAAACGACTCTAATTTTAATCTTCCCATTTTATGATGTTTGAAGAAGCTCTTTTTTATGAGTAATAATTTTAGCTCCAACTTCTTCAATCGTTTGAGTAGACAAAATTGAAAATCCATTTGTTAGTGATATGTAAATGGATAATTTGTACATATCACTTTTTGTCAATTTTGGGATACTGATATGAAATGGTCCCCACTCCTTTGATTCTAAACTTTCAATAATACCCATTGAATATCTTACTTCGGCTAAAACTGTAGTTTGAATTTTTGTCTTTTTTCCAGGAATCAATTTTAATCTCCTTTCAAATAGTTCAGCAAACGTCAATTTTAATTTACCAGTGGCAGATGTCATATCTAATTCCTCATCTCTCATTTCAGCTAGTGATACAATTTTTTGGGGGTAATTAAGTACTTTGCCGGATGATGCCAAAATTTGTGATAGTTTTGTAGATGGTTTAATTGTGATAGATTTGACTGGTTTGGATTTTGGCAAGGGTTTACTTTTTTCCTGTTTAACATGATTTTGTGCGTATTTAAGAAGCTCTTGAGGTGACAATTTTGATAATTCAGAACCTGACTTATTTAACATTTTATTTTTAAAACCATTTTTTTCTTTAATACGATTCATACTTATTATAGTACTTTATTCCTTAAGCGGGGATTTTTACTCGAATAAGCGCCGCATCTAAATTGACTCATATGAATACTTTTAAAAGAGAAAAATCATCGGGCCCCGAAATATCGAGGCTGAATGATCTTGAAAAAAATTAGTTCACAATATATTCAAATCTACATTGTTGATTGTTTATTTTTGAAATTCCTGATTTACAATTGTTAATTCCTTCACAACACATTTTTACGATCCCACAATTAATGCCAAGAGTGTTTTGAACAGCATATAGGCTTTTAAAAATAGTTTCTGCACCAGATTCAATATTTGTGGCTTTGACAGTTTTTCGATTCTGCCAATTATATTTAGCAAAACTATAGTCTCGTTTTGAAGCAGATTTTTTACAATTTTCTTGTTGGGTTACACACCGAAGATTTTCAAGGCGGTTATCATTTTTGACATTATTTATATGATCTATAACTTTATTCTCTTGAATCATTCCATTATAGCATTCCCAAACAAAACGGTGTGCTTGATATGTTTTTTGATTTTTTTGACCAAATGATCGAACATTACAATAAAGATAGCCGGTCCGATGAATATGTCCATATTGAGGAATTTGTTTTACGATATGAATTATTTGACCATTTTTTGAGGCGGCAAAGAGATTATAAACAGGATGAATTTTAAAGCTAACATTATCAATCACAATTTCAACCATTTCTATACTATTAATAAAGAAAGTAATTTTAAATGGCTTACTCACTACCATTTCTATACTATTAATAAAGAAAATAATTTTTAAATGGCTTACTCACTATCATCAATAAAGTCAGATTTATAGCTATCATCACTATGAGGATGGAATACATAGTTATGCTTACGGCCATATCAAACAAAAAAGGAACAAAACTAGTGACCACCAGACCTTCTCAGGAGGACTCCCCCATTTTCCCATCCCTACCTCCCATCCCCCCATTTCCAAGAATTCAAGGCCAAAGTCGCGCTTGATCGAGTTTAGGAGTATGAAGAATTTTAACTTGCCTGACTTTTTGGCTGACTTAAAAAGGGTCCCATGGTCTTCGGCCTACACATTCGACAATGCCGATGAGGTATTGGCTCATTGGCGAACACTTTTCAAAGATATTCTTGACCAGTACGTGCCCCTAAAGAAAAAGTGGATTCGGGGCGACCAGTTGCCATGGATATCACCTGATTTGCTGAGTGAAATTTCGCACCGAAGCAAATTATTCAAGCGCCACAAGCGGAATCCTACATCTACTTCTTGGGATGACTATAAGCGGCAACGTAACAAGGTTAAGTCGCTAAAGCGCAACGCCTTGAAAAGGTTCTGCTGTGACGCTTCCTTGAGTGCTAGACATCCGGGCGAATTTTGGAGAAAAATGAAGCCCCTTTTGCCAACTAGTTCTGGTAAAAACATACAAGGCGTCATCCTCGTTGAGGGCAGTAGTGTTGTTTCCGATCCTGCGTGTGTGGCCGAAGTCTTTAGTGATTACTTTGCCAATATTATTCAGTTAGAGCATAGATCTGACACTGACTACACTGACCATCCTAGTATCAAGGCAATAAGCAATCTACGTTTCTCAAGTGAGTTTAATTACTCCCCAGTCAGTACTTCATATATCCGTAACATCTTAGACCACCTTAATCTGAGAAAGGCAGTTGGGGTAGACGGCATTTCACCACGAATCTTGCGTTTGGGATCCCCAGTTCTTGCCGAAGAGGTGACTAAGTTGATCAACTTCTGTATTCTGAATCGTTCATTGCCGTCTGAATGGAAGCAAGCGCGCCTTACTCCTGTCTTTAAACGGGGGATTGACACAGACAAAGCAAACTACCCCCCTGTCTCAATAGTAACTTCGCTATCGAAGGTATTTGAGAAAGTTATGTACGACCAAACTTGGAATGCATTTCATAGCGTTTTGTCCTCAAACTTATCTGGATTTATGAAAACTCACTCCTGCTGCACTGCATTGCTAAATCTGACGGAAGATTGGAAGAACAGTATTGATAACAAGGAAGCTGTAGCGGCGGTCGCTGTGGACTTGAGCAAAGCGTTTGATGCCATAAACCACAGCCTTCTGCTCGCGAAGTTGAAGGCCTATAGCTTTTCTCCACATGCCTTGGAACTGATGTCCACCTATCTACTAGGTCGTCAACAATGTGTCAGATTAGAAGGCGTATGCTCTAACTTCAAAACAGTTAAATCTGGTGTTCCTCAAGGCTCCCTATTGAGGCCGTTGCTGTTCAACATGTTCATTAATGACTTGAATTTCTGTGTTCTTAATGTCTCATTGCGGCTGTACGCTGATAACACGACTGCCTACCTGTCTGATGTATCTCCCACCCATCTAGAATTTTCCTTCAACAAAGATCTTCAGACTCTTTCATCGTGGTTTGAGTCTAGCCATTTAACAGTGAACAGTACTAAGACTCAAGCATTATCTGTCGGACCCTGTGCCTATCATTATTCTTTACTTCTTAATAATGCTAGGATAGAATTTCTCTGATCTATTAAGATTCTCGGAGTTACTCTAGACAAGGACCTATCCTATAAAGAACACATATCAGATCAACTGAAGAAAGCCTACGCGAAGGCCCCTGCACTGAGAAGAATAAGGCGTTTTCTTCCTCATGATGCAATGATAAAACTTTATGAAGCATTTATACTACCTCATCTCGAATACTGCAGTCCTTTGTTTGTAGGCATAGGTACGGGCCAACGCAACCGTCTCGAAGATGGCAACTGTTATATTTTGAGAACATTAATCGGGCACAACAAGTCAATGTCATACGACGAGCTTCTCACTACGGCGAGCATGAAATCCTTATATTGTAGGCGCTTACACCAGACGTTAACACTTCTTTTTAAATGCTTAAATGGTACGGGACCTACTTATATTGGAAGCCTTTTTAAATGCAGCCATACACCGTATAGGCTAAGAGGCGAGGGCTTGAATTTGGAATTACCCAACTTTAATCTTAAATTTAAGAAGAATTCTTTCACTTATTCATTAACTAAGTTATGGAACAGTTAGCCTTCTCAAGTGCGTCTTTCAAGTGATGCTAATGACTTCAGAAGTAAGTTGCACGACTGTAGCTTTAACTGTTTTTAGAACGAGTATTATAGTTTTCCTAGTCACGTTTTTAGTATGTGGTTTTTTAGTCGGTTTTACCTTTTTATATTTTATGTTTTTATTACCAAGTTTTTTATATGTATATATTTATTGAGTTGTTTTTAAAATTGAATAATATTATATAGCTGTAATTATTATAGATTTTATTTATACACTTTCGTATTTTGAACGAGTTTTTTTAGCTCTTTGACGTAACGTGTTAAAATAAATGATTAATTGATTGCTTTGTAATATATTTTAATGGTATATAATAAATACTGTACCACATGTGGTCTAACAGGACCTTAAAGGCAACAGAACTTGAGCCATTCTAATTACATGTACTTTGTCTATCGTGTTTTCAAATATTTTATAATAAAAAGACAGCCTTCTTAAAAATGAAAGTGAACACCTAAAGAACAAGCTAAACTGAGAGCACAATCCAGACCTGTCGATGTAATTTGTAAACTGTAAACAATTCAACAAGCCCTAACTAGTTTTCTTAATCAGACTTTCAATGAGAGCCATCATGGCTTGACTTTTCTCCTGTTGTTGCTGAAGGAGTAGAGTTTGCATATTTTCATTTTGTTGCTGTTGCTTCTGCGTCTGGCTTTGTTGTTCTTCGGCTCTCGTGGCCTGATTTTCGAGCTCTGCCCTTTTTATCTCTAACATTTTCTCCCTCAATGTGTTTTCCATTTTGCACTTCTCTCTTAAATATTCAAGTGTATCACCTCCAATCTTCCTCCGTGATCGCTTCTGTCCTCTGCTCGCTTCTCTTTGTCTGTAATTTCTTCTAATAGCGAGTGTGGATCAGTGATGTCATTTGATGTACCACTGCTAGACTCATCTGCTCTGTCCTTCTGTAGATACTCTTTCTGTACATCAGTGAACCTTTCTCTTACATTTCTCATTCCTACCCTATACTTGAACTCCTTGCAGCTAGTTAAGGACTATGCTGTTTTCGTCCAAAGCTGTCTTCTGGCTACGGTACCTTTCTTAAACTGAAATGGCTCTACCACTATTATCTCTCTACATAGATAATTAGTATATACACACTCAGTGATCTTGGTGATTTAAGCAATCTGATTGGATCGCTATCTCGGACTATTTAACAATATTCACCTCCTATCGAGTGGATAGTGTGTGAACAAGGTGTTTTTCCCATTTTTTATAGAGATTTTATCTTTTAAAAGTCGACAAAATCTTAGGGTTGACTTTTTTTAAGGCAAGAAAAGACTTGGAAGGATTGAAAACAGCGTTTTTCCATTTACTGTAGCTGAGTTTTGTGCTCGATGAATTATTTTTAATTTATATTTCAAATTCTATCCGGAAAACGTTTACTCAGAGAAAAATATAACAAAGTAAATATCTAATACTGAACAAAATACAGGTATTTACCACTTGTTCTTGAAAACAATTTTCCTTTATTTCCAGTGAATATTTCGTCCTCATGCGAGTCACGTGATCAGTCACATGACATGGTTTGGACTCTAAATTATAATTTATTTGTCAGTTATATTTTCCACTTGGTCAATTTTCATTTGTAACGATTTTCACCAACGAATTATGAAGTAAGGCTTCAGCCTCGTTTTTATGCTGGAGCATAGAGTGTGCTACAAAAACATGCTTTTAACTTGAATCTTATACCACAAATCGACCGGACATTAATCAGGAGACCTTGTTCTATCAAAAAACCGTCATCAAACCTTTTCTGACCCGAGGGTTGAACAAAACGAAGATTTTCCGGCTTCGGCTACTGGACTATAAAACTTTTTTTTATATTTATAACATAAAATTTTCGAATCACATGATTTCTATGGAACGTGCGTCTAAAAGGCTGCTATTGACTAACACTCTTGAAAGGAATAATTTTATTACCTAAAAAGTATACTAGACACAAGTCGTGTGTTCCGTGGATAAAATAACTACCTGAAAGGTATAAGCTGGCGTTTTAGCAGAATTTTAGATTTATAAATATGTTTTTCATATCTCTATCTCAAATAAATATATAGGTGATATTATATATGTTGGGGAAAGTAGCTGTAAAAGGAGTTTGCCAATATAACACTCCTTAGCAACCGTTACCATGGAAATGGGCTACAAACGTAAGAAGCATAAGGTTAAATTTTCACCATGAAATGTTTATCTTCTGGGAGTTTGAATTGAAATGAATGATTACATTGAGCGAAACGTTTCGGATGGGTGTGTTTTATAATTTTAAGGGACAAAGTTTCTCCTCACCAACCGCTCGTACAAACCCCCTATTTCTTGTTAACGCCCAAGTTTTATGTCTGGAAACAGACTAATCTTTATTCGGCACCCCTTAAGCCGTAATTTGATACCAAAGAAACTATGTCCCATGGGGGTGCTACGAAATTGCATTTTTCGGGCTCTTGGCTCATGGACTTTAAGTACACTATTTGTCTGTAAACTGATGAGGGACCAAATGTTTTTAAGTGCCCCGGGACCCTTATGTCATTCAACACAGATAATGAGTAGTAACAGTAAAGAAGAGGGGCTTTGTGCATTTAAGTTAATGAGGCATTTCTAATGCTTTGTTTTGTTTGTTAAAAAAATCTTGATGATAATCGATGTTCCTACCAGAATTATGTCACGGTGAATTTGCCAATGTGAAAAAAGGTTTCAATTCCAGAAACATTCTTGAGCTTGAAAACAGTTCTAAGATTAAGCCACCTTACCTTAATAAAATATTTTTCCTACTTGATAACTCCCATTAACAACATATGCTTTTTTTAAACAGAGCGTAAAAAACAGGATGCATCAATGTTGGTTGAGTCAGGGCTGCTGAATGAACTTGAGAGGCACGCTTTCTCTCCACAGGCCAGGCAATGTGCATTTATGTTGACCCGGCGTACCCACATCGTGTGTACCTGCAGGAGCCATTTCATCGTGGAGTGCTGACATATCAGATGCGTCAATTTAATAAGTCCATGAGTAAATTTCACCCCTCTGTTGTGTGCATTTATGTGGAAATCATTAACTATTTCAAATTTTTGGATCTCAAAAAAGACTTGAAGTTGGGTTTGAGTCCTATTGGTAAAATGTACATAGTTTGTGCCTTACTCAGGAGTGCACTAACTTGCCTTTATGGTAACACAACTTCTGATTTTTTCCAATCGGACCCTCCCTCTTTGCAATATTGCTTTGCTTAGTCTTCTTAAAAGTTAAGAATTTGTTCATGCTTAGCGTGCGTATATCGAGTTATGGATGCACGCGGGAAGTTTGGAGAGCACGAAAGATGCGTAAGAGTTGCACGAGGCGATAACCGAGTGCAACTCTAGCTTCTTGAACACGCCACAATCGTCTAGATTGAATGAAAATATTCTTTCTGTAAAAGTGAGAAAGAAAATTTGCTTGTTTATTCGTTAACGATCAATGGAAACAAAGCAGAAACAAAGGTAAAAGAGTCTTAAAGTTCACCTAAAGTTAAAACTAACATGTTCGTAAGAAGTCGTGGAGTATGGTTTGGATTTGCTGAAAAGATGTTTACGTTTTGCTCGGCGAAATCCAGAAAACATGTTTTTAGCGAAGACGACTGTTATTCATTTACGAACATTGGCTGGTCATTACGGCTTCTTGAGAAGACCTGGCAGCAGTTGTTTTTGTGAGTAATAAATTTATGTCTTCTTGTGTAATTTGTGTTGTTATTGCGATAGAAATTTTTCTGCTTCAGTCGGATTGTCCGGAGATAACAAAGTGCAGAACAAATTTAAAAACAACAATAAACACGGAAATTTTTCCTTTAAATGTTGTTGATGACCAGTTGGTGTCTGTTCTGTTCCCAGTGAATGTCTTTCGGCCAAAATTTGCTGCAGCTGGTCTTCGACAAATTTGCTAAACGCGCAACGTGCGAGTATTTTTTAATTCGGCTTTATTTTTGCTTCTTGTTGGTTCAGGACCTAAAAGGTCAATGCCGATAGAAAAATTGGGCAGTTCTTCGCTGGTTTCTTCCATATTTTAAAGAGAAGGAAAAGTGCACTGCAGCTTAAAAGACGACAACTTTGCAGCCAAGTAAAAAGAAATGCTCACGTCATCTTATTTACGCACGGGCGTGCGTAAATAAAGATTTTGTTCATAGCGGCTCAATAGGACTTATATAGGGCAAGCACGCGCGCTATGTTATAAAAGTCAGATTTGTTGTAATATAGTAAAACCGCGAAAGAGGAATGGCAACTAAATATTTCAACTTTTAGACACCAAGAGAAGAGATTCTAGTTTATCGTATAACCGTCTTGATCCGTCTTCCACCTTCCATGACGCTCATAACGCCGATCGCTAATGCTTGCATTAGTGGCCGCGGAAGCACCTCCCGCCCTTAAACTGTGTAAACCAAATAATTTTTTTGGATAACCTAATTCAACAAATGCTTATAAAACTATTTCTCTCGTTCTAGAGTAACTCATAGTAAACTATAAGTAGAGGTAGCCTTATGAAAATACAAAGAGGGAAAAAAGGATAACGAAGATGGCAAATCTAAATTAGCAGCAGAAACGTATCTGCGAAGCAGATTGAAAGGGCAAGAAACATACCCGGTTTTTGCCAACAACACGTAACCAGCATCCCTATAAACATCCGTTTCACTTTTGTAAACATAAATCTTCACAAAAAAATTCGCTAAAACTAACATCGCAACAGCGTAGGCTAGCTAACTCATCAAAGCCGAGAAAAGCAGTATAGACAGTTACGCAAGTGACTACTAAACGAAGATCAGAAAGATGTGCATTAGGACCGGCAAACCTATAACAAATATCTAAAAAAATAGCAGGAGTAACGGTTCCTTTTTAGAGACAGGTTTTGCAAGATCTCTTTTAGTTCATAAAAATCAGAAAAACTACCAAATAATTTGTGTACATCGTTATACGGTTCACCAACTAATCCAATTGAGCACTCTTTAGCTGCTAATAAAGCCATAAATTGAAAACATTTTCTTGAAGAATCGTATAGCTTTTTTATTTTATTAGTTTCTTCTACCTTCATACTTTATTTAATGAGTATATATTTTTTAATAAATATTAAATTTTTCTTTAAAATATTTTATTTCCTTATCAATATCTTTATAACGATTTATAAAATTTCTTGTATCTATATAGTCATGATAACAGTCCAGGATCTTTGATAACCATGTGACGTCACAACATGGTGGCCATCAAAAGTCGGGAATTTTCGTACCCGCCTTTCTTTATCCGAGATTTTGCCCGATGTTATTCGGTGTAGACTCGTCAGGTACCCATGGTTCTGTTCTGTAAGGCCAAGAGCTGATACACATCTGCCATTTTGAAACATGTGAATCCGTATTGAAGTAAGTGAAGCGTGCATCAGATTTTTGTTCCGAGATCAGGTGTTTTTCCACTTCGTTGTTAAATTTAATGTACTTGTCGATTTTTGTGGGAGTTGCAAAAAATCTGGCGTTATGTCCAAGGTTTATGCTTTCGATTCAGCATGTTTCTATTGTTGGGCACAATCTCTGAAAAAAGTGCATCAGGTATTTTTATTCGCAATGCGCTTTCAATAATGTCGGCCATATTTGATTGATGTCTTCCTCAAGGTGCTGAGATGGCAGATGATGCCCATAGAAGCAAAATTTCAAACTTATGTCGCCTTTGTGGCAAGATCGCGTCTTCAAATACCTCCAGACCACGCAACGGATATGACTCTTCGTGCTATACGACTCCGCACTTCAGTGACGCAAAATTTATTTACACGTGAAACATGCATTAAACTCGAAAATCCGTTTCTTTGGCAATTCTTGACCAAAAACTTTCATTTTGGTATCGCTAGAAAGCTCAAGAAATGTAGTTTTTATAAAACGATTTGGTTCTAACGCGCCGTACAAAGGAAAATTGTTTTAATGCTTGAGAACATGAGAGGAAGAGACTGCTCGCTGAAATTTCAAAACTGCTTATCACTTTCAAAAATTATTGTAAGTCAAATTCGCTTCGGCAAGCAATAACCAAAATTCTAGCATAAAGCTAAACTATTATAGTATACATTACCAAAAGTTTAGGCCGAGTACGAATTAAATTGCAACAGATATGACTCTTTGTGCTATGCGACTCCGCAGTTCAGTAACGCAGAATATATTCACACGTGAAACATGCATTTATTTGCATATGCAAATTTTCAGTTTTCCGCTACAACGGCTTTCGCTACCTGTACAATAAAGAATTTAAACAGTTATTTGTATATGCTAATCAATGGAAAGCATACTCATTATCTGCATGTTCCGTTTTTGTTTCATTGACAGATCTATGGACAACAACCATCATCGACATCATCTCCTCGTGACAGGAGGAAAAAAGCAGAATGAACTTCGAAAAAGCAAACTTCTGTAGACGATGTTAAAAATAAAACCTGTATCCTTAACAGAATAACCATTGTCTTCCGTCACTGTGTCTCTTTAATTTGAACATTTCAGTAGAAATGAAAAAATTTCTACTGCGAGATGACTGTTATAAAATATTGCCATGTACATGTGTTGCTGTCTCTGCAGTACTCCTTTCTATTTCTGAAAACATCTCCACTTCGTCCGCCATATTGAATTCAAGAACGCTTTCCCCAAAATTAGGTCAGGTGAAC